>NC_136269.1:5035421-5130421 GCF_964187855.1 Myxine glutinosa
TATATATATATATATATATATATATGCAGTGTCTGTCTTGTGTTGTGTTGTGTTGTGTTGTCCTGTGTTGTCTTGTGTTGTCACTGAACTACTTTCTCAAACTTTTGTGAAATCGTACCAAACTTCTGGTATGCACATATCTCTCCCGTCGGTTTGTCCTAAGGGTATTTTTTTTAAACAAATTGCAATTTTTTTTTTTTAATTTTTTGGGGAATTTTTTTTTTCAACTTCAATTCTTTATAAAATGTGATATCACGTATATTACAAATACATTTGTGCAAAATAATTTTTTGAATTATGATTGGTTTAAACAATAACAAAACGGCAACTCGGGTACAGTCATTTATCTATATATCGACACATCTGGGCAGTGTCTGTGTTCTCACTTAACGACTCCCTCAAACTTTTGTTTCCGTGGTTGTGAAGTGATTTTAATAACGTCGTGGTGGTTTTGAATCACATGGTGGTGAGGTGTTTTGAATTATGTGGTGGTGAGGTATTTATAATTACGTGGTGGTGAGGTGTTTTTAATTACGTGGTGGTGCGGTATTTTTATTACGTGTTTTATGGCTGTGAGGTGTTTTAAATTACTTGGTGGTGAGGTGTTTTAAATTACTTGGTGGTGAGGTGTTTTAAATTACTTGGTGGTGAGGTGTTTTAAATTACTTGGTGGTGAGGTGTTTTAAATTACTTGGTGGTGAGGTGTTTTAAATTACTTGGTGGTGAGGTATTTTGAATTACGTGGTGGTGAGGTGTTTTGAATTACTTGGTGGTGTGGTGTTTTGAATTACTTGGTGGTGAGGTGTTTTGAATTACGTGGTGGTGTGGTGTTTTGAATTACGTGGTGGTGTGGTGTTTTGAATTACTTGGTGGTGTGGTGTTTTGAATTACTTGGTGGTGAGGTGTTTTGAATTATGTGGTGGTGTGGTGTTTTGAATTACTTGGTGGTGAGGTATTTTGAATTACGTGGTGGTGAGGTGTTTTGAATTACGAGGTGGTGTGGTGTTTTGAATTACTTGGTGGTGAGGTGTTTTGAATTACGTGGTGGTGTGGTGTTTTGAATTACGTGGTGGTGTGGTGTTTTGAATTACTTGGTGGTGTGGTGTTTTGAATTACTTGGTGGTGAGGTGTTTTGAATTACTTGGTGGTGTGGTGTTTTGAATTATGTGGTGGTGTGGTGTTTTGAATTACTTGGTGGTGAGGTGTTTTGAATTACGTGGTGGTGTGGTGTTTTGAATTACTTGGTGGTGTGGTGTTTTGAATTACGTGGTGGTGTGGTGTTTTGAATTACTTGGTGGTGTGGTGTTTTGAATTACTTGGTGGTGTGGTGTTTTGAATTACTTGGTGGTGTGGTGTTTTGAATTACTTGGTGGTGAGGTGTTTTGAATTACGTGGTGGTGTGGTGTTTTGAATTACGTGGTGGTGTGGTGTTTTTAATTACTTGGTGGTGTGGTGTTTTGAATTACTTGGTGGTGAGGTGTTTTGAATTACTTGGTGGTGAGGTGTTTTGAATTACTTGGTGGTGAGGTGTTTTGAATTACGTGGTGGTGAGGTGTAATCGTCCCAAACTTCCAGTCTGCACCGACCGCTCCCCTATGTATGTGCTGAGGGGTTCTTTCTTGAAAAAAAAACATTCAACCTAAATCTTCAACCGAAATTGCCTAAATAAATGTAATATCACAAACACAACAAATACATTTGTGCAAAGTAATTGTTTGTATTATGATTGGTGAAAATCATGATAACACAGCAACTCAGGTACAGTCATTATCCTCAGCTAAAATAAGCCCGTTGCTCAGTATCGACGCTTGGTGAGGCGAGCACAGCGAGCCGAGCCAAGCTAGTATATATATATATGTAAATGTGTGTGTACATATATATATATATATATACACACACACACACACACATTTACATATACAGACTTGGCATTTAATATGGAATATTTTTTTGTGGGGGTGAACTTACTTTTCAAGATGACTTAGAACCAAAAGTTCATTGGAATTATGTTGAAATTATTCTAGATTTTGTTAATGTGACCTTTAAAAGAAACAAAAACCACATTTGACATTTCGAAGCAAATAAATTGATCCTTGAAAGTGATTTAAACTGATATCGAACTCAATTCATGGACAGTACTGTGTTAAACTTCTGTACGTTTTCCAGAAGTATCTCTTTATTTTGCACATTAGCCAAATTCTTTTTTAACAAAAACAAAAGTTAAATTACGACTGGGATTACGGACAGTAAAATTACAGTTCAGTACTTTGTGTAACCCCCACGAGCATTCAGGAGAGCACGTGCATGTTGAAGCATGCTGTTCAAGCGATTTGCCAAGGTTTGGACAGGAATCGCTTGCCATGCAGTGACAATAGCCTGCTGCAATTCACGCACAGAGGCAGGCTGCTGGTCCAAGTTGTCGATTTGACGCGTTAATTCTGCCCACAAGTTCTCTATCGGATTCATATCCGGGGACATGGCAGGCCACTCCATATGCTCTAAACCACGGTCAGCAAGAAAGTGTTGGATCATGCGAGCACGATGAGGCCGTGCATTGTCATCTTGGAAGACAAGGTTTCCTCGAAAGGATGCACGAGCAAATGGAAGCAATGTTTCTTCCAGAATGGCCCTGCACTTGAACTGGTTCAGGTTTCCATTCAGAACAACCATGTCACTTTTGCCCCCTGCATGAAAAGCAGCCCAAACGGTCACCCCACCACTTCCAGCTTGGACTCTTGGCACTATACAATCTTTGTTGTAGGCTTCATGCACTTGTCTGCGTACTCGGACGCAGCCATCTTGACGATAGACCAGAAATCTAGACTCTTCACTGAAGATCACATGATTCCAGTGTCCCGGCTGCCATTGACGGTGCTCTCTGGCCCACTGCAATCGGCACTGGCGGTGTTGTCTGGTCAGGCGTGGCTTTCTCAGGGGATGCCTGGCACGATAGCCTGCTTGAACCAGTCGTTGGTTGACTCGCCTTCTGGATACAGGCACATTTGTCAGTTGCTGCCACTCAGCCCGAAGCCGATTAGCTGACTTGGTACGGCCATTGTGGACTAACCGGTGCAGCTGGCGAGCATCCCACCTTGTGGTTCTGCGGGGACGTCCTGGCCTCGGTATTGGAGTAGGGATACCCCTCTGACCATTTCGTTTCAGGATCTTTGACACCTAACCTTGAGTGATGCCATACTGCCGAGCAATAGCACGCTCTTTCATGCTGTAATTTCGTAAAGCCACCACTCCATGACAAACAGCATTGTCGAGTTGACGGACCATCTCCAGAGGAAGCGGCAATAACTTTTGGAGACATGCAGCAGTTGTTTTCCACTAATACAGAACGCAACAACCCTTGTATACCTGACTGTGAAGCCAATCGTCAAATGCACCTGTCCGTACATTTTGCCACGCCACCTGTGATATAATCCTGTTGTTGACTTCTTGCTGCGACAGACAATCACTGACATGGTTCTTTTAACAAATAAATCACCAAAGTGTAAAAGAAACTCACCAGATTGATATACTGAGTTAAGAAAGTAAACCCAAGTCAAGAAAAAAAAAATATTCCATATTAAATGCCATCTGTATATATATATATATATATATATATATACATTTACACATATATGTATGGGTATTGTATGCTGTGTATATATATATATATATATATATATATATATATATATATATATATATATATATATATATATATATATATATATACAGTATATATAGAAGTTCAAAACACACCTGGTCACAAGTGTGCCGCACTGACCGGGTCCTCAGTCGAGGTCCTCAGCATCATCCCGTTTCGGCCCTTCAATCTCGATACGGTCAGCTAAGGTGGGCCAGCAGGGGCACATACACATCCACATGCAGCAACTACACCTGGATGCGTACATACCCCCACCCCCAGCCCGTGCGAACGCAGACTACAACAACAACAACACCTCTGCATCCAGAATCCACAGCACCAAACAAACTTGGTGGAACACTCAAACACCGACCTTTATACCCTTCACCACTCACCAACAAAACACACCAGATCATTCATACACACACATACACACACAACACCAACCAAACACCTACCCTAACAAAATACACAGCTCAACATACAAAAACACACACTCATGCAAAAATTAATTCATGCAAAAACACACACCCTCACCCATTCACTCATATACACAAAATAAGAAATAATAATAATAACAAAAAAAAAAAAACCACACATAACCAACCTACACCGTTTGACGTGCCTCCATAAACTTCCTCCATATCCAAAATGAGCCTTTCAAGGCAACCTGGGCCACCTTGTCACACATCCCCCTTCTTTCTGTCCCACACACTCCCAACCTAGCAAGAAATGCAGAAAAGGAATTGCCAATATACCCTCTACACCCCACCTCAAATGGCTGACACGAAACTCGACAATCCTTCTCCCGGCACTCTGCCTCCAGCTCACTGTACTTTCCTCTCTTCCTCTCATGCACCTCCTCCATGTTCTCTTCCCAAGGTACCGACAATTCCCCTAAGATTACCTGTCTTGGTGCACCTGACCAAATGACAATGTCAGGCCACAACCTTGTCACACAGATCTCCTCTGGGAATACCAATTGTGGCTTTAGGTCTGCCACCACCTGCCAATCACAAGCATCTGACACTGACAGCCCTCTTGCTTTCTACCTCCTCCTCTTTCCACCTCTTCCCACTTGGCCCTCTTTGACAAACCACACCTCTCCCCCATCAGTCTCCTTCTCCACTCTTCTTTCTCTCGACCTCAGCATCTCTTGTTGCACCATCTGCACCACCACCGCCAGCACCTGATCATGTCGCCACCTGTATTATCCTGCTGCCAATGCTACTGAACATGCACTCAGTGCATGCTGCACTGTTCCCACACCTCCACACAAATAACATCTCTCCTCCTGCAACAATCCCCACAATATATAATATATATAATATATATATATATATATATACAATGTATATATAATATATATATATATACATATATATATATATATAAATATACACACATTTACACATCCACATATATATATATATACATATATATATAATTTTAGAAACAGGAATCAAATTCCTGCGAGGGGCTAAGTGTGAAAAAATTCTGACTCAATGCGGGGTCGAACCACGGACCTCCGTATATAAATGTATGTATATATATATACAAAATATTATATATACATACATATATATATATAAAATTATACTTTTTTTTTTTTTTTTTTTTTTTTTTTTTTGTATACAATATCGAGGCTCGTGAAAGAGCGAACATTAATCACACAGAAAGACAAACCGACACATAAAACATATAACATAGGGAGCGGTAGACAAGATGGGGAGAGAGGGGGAAGGACACAAACACAACATTTGAGAGCAGGGACCGAGAGACATGGAGACATCGAGAGATCTGAGAGAGGGCGAGGGCTTTGGGGGGGGGGGGCGTGGGAAGGGGGCAGTGGGAGAGGTATAAAACATATGGACACTGCCAGGACTTCCAGGAAAGAAGTTGGAATTTCAAACAAGGTGGATCTGGGGTGAATTAGCGGGGGTAGAAAAGATCAAGGTTTTGGATGGGGGAAGATAAGAGATGGTGGTGAACAGCTGTTTTAAAGACCTGGAGGGAGGAGTGGGATTGAAGGGAGTGAGGGAGTTTGTTCCAGAGGCGGGAGAAAAGAGGAATGAAAGAGTGAAGGTGAGCGGAGAGCCGAGATTTCGGCAGTTTAACCATTAGAGGGTTGCTGGCAGATCTTGTGCGACCTGTAGGAATATTTGGGGGACAGAGCACAGAGAGAGCTGGGGGTGCAAGGCCGGAGAGGAGTCGGTAGAAGACAGAAAGACCACCTACCTGCCTGCGGTGAGTGAGTGAAAGGCCCTCAGAGATAGCTTCATCGCGGGAGATTCCAATAATTCTGAAAGCTTTGGTTTCAACAGCGTGAAGCCGAGCTAGGTGTGAGGCAGGAGCACCGGCCCATAGGGGAGAACAGTATTCCATTGAGCTGCGGATGAAAGCCTTGTATGTGGTGAGGAGCTCAGGTGTGCCGAGGAAGGACTTCGCACGACGGAGGATGCCCAGTCGGCGACTGGCTTTGGAGGCCAGCTTGGAAATGTGGTTTTCCCAAGAAAGATCATGGCAGATAGTGAGACCCAAAATCTTGAGCGACAGAACTTCTTGGAGAGGATTGTTGAGAAAGTAGATGGGAGGGTTGTCCAGTCGATCTTTTCGGAGAGACATAGTAAGAGTGTGAGATTTGTCAGGATTGAAAGACATGTTCCACTTGTTTGACCAGTCTGTGATTTTGTCCAGGTCTTCAGAGAGTGAGGAGGCAGCAGACTGCCGATCTGAGGGAAGAGGAATGGAGCGGCAGAGAGTGGAGTCATCAGCAAAGAGATAGAGAGGATTTTCGAGAGAGTCAGAGAGATCATTGATGAAGACCAGAAAAAGCACGGGGCCCAGAACACTGCCTTGGGGAACTCCAGCCTGAACAGGAAGAGGAGATGAGAGAAACCCATTCAGGGCCACACGTTGACGACGACTAGAGAGGAAGTCCGCCAGCCATGCGTGGAGATTTCCATGGATACCAAAGGAGGAGAGTTTGGTGAGCAGAGCGGGGTGCCAGACCGTGTCGAAGGCACGTGATATGTCGAGGGAGACAGCTCTAATTTCCTGTTTGGCATTGAGGACCTCCATCCATTGTTGAGACAGCAGAAGCAGCATGTCCAGAGTAGAGTGACCTGGTCTGAAACCAAATTGATGATCAGAGATCAAGCCATTGGAGAAGAGGAAAGATTTCATATCAGAAGCAATGATGGATTCCATGACTTTGCTGATAATTGGGAGAAGGCTGATTGGTCTGTAGTTGCTAGGATCTGTTTTTGCACCTTTTTTGTGCAAAGCGGTGATGTTGGCTGATTTCCAAGCAGATGGCAGTTGACCTTGAGCAAAAGAGAGGGTGAAGAGAACAGAGAGAGGGTGAGATAGAGCAGCAGAGCAGGATTTTAGGACCCGTGGGCTGATGCCGTCGGGTCCAGTTGCAGAATCAGAGTCGAGGGTTGACAGAAACTTTTCCACCTTGTCAGGAGGAAAGGACACGGAGTCCAGGAGCAGCAGGGTACGACTGGGTATGGTGGGTACAGAGAGGGATGGGTTTGGGACACAAGATTTAGAGGCAAACACAGAGTTGAGGCATTCAGCTTTTTCACGTGCGGAGTCAGCTGTGTAGCCGTTTGAGGTAAGGGAGGGGATGGAGGGGGAACAAACACCAGAAACGGATTTGACCAGACGCCACCAGGATTTGGAAGAGGGAGACAGATAAGAGAGTTCGGTCTTGAGAACGGAGAGATATTGTTTCCTGGCTCTCCTGAGGGTGGACACACACTTGTTTCGGGCTTTGTGAAAGGAAATGAGATTTCCTTCCGTTGGATTTGCTTTCCAGGAGACGAAGGCAAGTTGTTTCTGGGCAACAGCCTCACCACAAGATTCCGTGTACCATGGACGGGAGGAAGGGTATGACAACTGAAGACGAGATGGGATAAATCTGTGCATGAGAGAGAGCAATTTACTTTGGAAGAATTCCCAGGATGAGTTGATGTCAGAGGTGGTAGAGATGGGAGACCAGTCCAGATGATTGATGGCTGCTTGAAGACCGTGCCAGTTGGCCTGAGTGAAATGCCAGACTCGTCGACGCTGAGCAGGCTCCCTGAGGATGGTCAGAGAGATGTCCACTTTAACAAGGACATGATCAGATGATCCGATCGGAGCAGAAGAAGAGCAGCAGACATTTTCAGGGAAGTTAGTCATAACCAAGTCCAGAAGAGAAGATGTTCCATTGACTGAGATCCGGGTCGGGAAATTGACAGATTGTGTCAGTCCCAGTGAGTCGCAGAAGTCCTTTGCTGAGGAGCCATGGCTGGTGAGAGAGGTACCCACACCCAGCCAACTGGCATGATGACAGTTGAAATCACCACATATGAGGAAGAGAGAGTTGGGATGAGTAGATAGAAGTTGGTCCATATCATCAGACAGCGAGATGTAGATGGAGTCATCACTGTTTGGTGGACGGTACAACACACATATGAACAAGAGGTGGGAGCGAAGGGGAAGCCGTAGCCAGAGGTATTCCTGGGGGTGAGGTGGAGAGAGTGCAGTGCAGGGCGAGTGAGGAAGAGAGTTTTTGATAAAGATAGCAACCCCGCCTCCAGGACGAGGCTCAGGTCTATCATACCGGAGGAGGGAGTAGCCCGGGAGAGATACTATGGAATCAGAGACATCATAAAGGAGGAAAGTTTCTGTTAAGCAGATCACGTCTGGTTTGACAGAAGCAACCTGTATGGAGAGATCAGTTAAGTTTGAACGAAGGCCCCGGATGTTTGAGGTCCATACCGTTAATGAAGAGGAAGGGGGAGCATCAGATACAGAACAGGGGGGAGGAGGGGTAGGGTAAGATGTGGAAGAGGTGGAAGAGGTAGGGAGAGCTGTTGAAGGTGTGTCAGAGATTTCAGAATAGCTCGGAGAAAGGGAAGGATGGGGCGGACAAAAGGTTTGATGGTGATTGGGTGAGCCACAATGAGGTGTTATTTGAGGAGGGGGAAGAGCGAGGCAGAAGGTTGGGGGAGATGGAGGTGAGAGTTTGAAGGGGGAAGAAGCGGGGAGGACGCTTTGAGGAGGGGGAGTGAGCGGGGGGAAATTGAGAAGCAATGAGGGTGGGGAGATTTGAAGGGGAGGGGTGAGGGGGGAGTTTGGGAGGGAAGGGACAAGGGGAGGGATTTGAAAGGGATGGGATATGGGGGAGATTTGGAGGGGAGGGGTGAGGCAGGAGTCTAGGAGGGGAGGGGCGAGGGGGCGTCTTGGCGGGGAGGGGTGAGGGAGTAGTTTAGGAGGGAGGGGGCAAGGGGGGAGATTTGAAAGGGATGGGTGATGGGGAAGATTTGGAGGGGAGGGGTGATGGGGAAGATTTGGAGGGGAGGGGTTATGGGGAAGATTTGGAGGGGAGGGGTGAGATTGGATTTTTGAAAGTGTACGATTTATGGGAAACGAACATTTATTGCAAAATGAGTTTCTTGTGACCTTCGAGTTAAAAATACGTTTAAGGACGCTGGATGGAGGATGGAGTGCAGGAGAGTTTAGGGAATGTAGAACAAAGGCACTATAGGAGATGGATATTTTTTTTGGGATGAATTGATTTGGTGAGCAAGTCGAAAGCAGCCTTTTAAAGAAGAAGAAGAAAAAGGTGTTATAAAATATGACGGAATACATAACTTGAGGGGAAAGTGTAAACATTGAAGGTTAATGAGTGAAAACTATCTGGGGAAATGGGGGAGAAACACGTGGTCGAAGAACGAACGAACGAATAAGAATGAATAAACGAATGAGAACAGAGAAGGAAATGTTTTTTTTTTTTTTTTTTTTTTTTTTTTTTGAGTTGAGATTTACACAAGGAAGTAGGCTATGGGTGAAAAGACTGGGAATACAGAGAACGAAAGTTATTGGATCACAAACGACGGACCACTGAGAGAAAAACAAAGCCTCAAGGTTGTACAGTGCACACTGTACAAGGCCTTGCTCGCGACACGGCAAACAGACGATCAATTTATGAAAGATAAACACCGAGAAACAACCAAAGTTGCACACAATAACTTCACACACCGAAAGATAAATACAGTTTCGACAAAATACAATTGTGAACAGACTTAACTTCGAAAAACGTGGAGACCGTGTGGAGCTTCGAAAATCCCTGCCGCCGTCTCCAAGATCTCGCGAGATTTGGACAGAGTATAGGCAACAGTCCGCTGCTTTGGACGGAGTATAGGCAACAGTCTGCTGCTTCGGACAGAGTATAGGCAAAAGTCTGCTGCTTCGGACAGAGTATAGGAAAAAGTCTGCTGCTTCGGACAGAGTATAGGCAACAGTCTGCTGCTTCGGACAGAGTATAGGCAACAGTCTGCTGCTTCGGACAGAGTATAGGCAAAAGTCTGCTGCTTCGGACAGAGTATAGGCAAAAGTCTGCTGCTTCGGACAGAGTATAGGCAACAATCCGCTGCTTCGGACAGAGTATAGGCAACAGTCTGCTGCTTTGATCACTCCCGAATTGTTTTTTCTTTCCTGTTAAGAAATATACAACCTCCCAATTTTAACTCTTTCAACCAATGCAAGAAAAAAAGGCTTTTTGTTTTTTCTTTTTTATATATTGTGGTATTTTTACACCAGCCTTCTGCCATGTATCCGAAAATTGTTTACCTGGATTTTGTTTGTCTGGATATACGTTTTATGTATGTATATTTATATATTTATACTAGCAAGGTATCCGTGCTATGCTATGCACAGGTGGGAAGCCAAAAACCAAACCACCAATGCAGAAACGGCGAATGGGAAACCATGGAACCAATAAAATTCCACATTCCTGTGCCACCTTCAGTCGAACGGCAGGCATTGACAGCAGGTTCGTGAAGGACTTGCACAAAACGTAGCTCATCTGAATGATTCAATCCCCGGTCAATGGCGAATCCGCGAATGTCACGTTTAGAAATTAGAACCCCTCACGTCATTTCCTCATTCATATTTAAACTCAATATCTCTATTTTCATTCCAAACAGCGTCATTCCAATCATAAATTGATACTATAACAAAATACTGTGTTAAATCATGATTGTATTGAGATATTATCAAATCAGCCCATTGACATCATCTGTCCACTTCTGGATTCGCAGCAGGTTCGCATCGAGTTAATGTTAAAAAATGTAATTGTATTGAGGAATTTTTGAAACCTCCTGCCTACCTTACTACATCTGCTGGGACTCCGAAACATTCCACAGGTTTGGCGAGACTAGAACCAAACCTGAGGGAGTAGTTTGGGGACGGACCGACAGTCAGACAGACACAGACAATCCTGTTTTATTATATATATATATATATATATATATATATATATATATATATATATATATATATATATATATATATGTATATATATATATATATATGTATATATATATATATATATATATATATATATATATATATATATATATATATATATATATATATATATATATATATATATATATATATATTGACATGAATGAAGGTACGAGGGTTGACCAATAAGTCTGGGGACCTAACGTTATTAAAATAAGATGACAAAATGAGGATTTTTCAATAAAAAGTTAATTTATTGTATAAACACAACGTATTCAAAATAAAACCTGCCCGCCGGTGTACGTGCCTTCAGACATCCATCGTGCAGACTCGGCCGATATCCCCAGGTGATTGTTTCCATGCTCCGTCGCACTCACCATCCGACCGACATTCCTACACAGAGACGAGGGCTCTCCATGCGTCGTCGCTCCACCACTCGACTGGGAGGCGCACGCACTGTTGCCCTCTTTTTGTCGGATCACATTGTTTACCGATCATGTTGATTCTAATGTCACGCGGCCGAGTGCACCTACATCGCATGCGCCGTGTAGGGAAATGTCCAGTTACCTTTGTCTTCTCCGCTCCGCCGCAGTTATTGTGATCGACTTCTTTCGATGCAGCTTTTTCACTTTGGTTTCTGTCCCCGTAGCTCCGACTCTGCTCTCCTTGTTTATTTACAAAAGAGCGCTCGTTCCGCACGAATCGGATGGGAATCGCACGCGATCGTAAAGTGAAAGTGTCGTTGCCGAACGATCGCCCGTGCGATATCGCCGGGTTTAAAGAGACGGATGTTATCGCTCCCGCAGTAAACCCGGATCCGCACGGCGCCAACGTACTTGTCAGCACGCTTTTGACGCGGGAGATTTGGAGATGTTGCTCCTTGTAAGCGTTAGATCATCGCAGCACGCGCATTATCCTGAGCCCGCGGGCGTCGCCGCGTCTCGGGCCCGAGGGGTGGGGAAGGCCCGGTTTTGTGGCCAAATGAAGCAATTTTCACGGCTCCGTAAACAACGTGTGTGTCCCGGCGCCGGCCTCTGATAGTTCGGGAACGCACAATGCGGGGAAGAAATGGTGTTAGGCCTCGGCGTGTCATGCCTGCGGGGATCCTTTTCCCGCGCGATTGTCGAGGTGCGACTCAAAGGCCGAAGCGCACGCGACAGGACGTTAAGCCGTTCGCCCGCTGAGCTACGGCTAATTCAATTTTGTCTTTTTCTCGCCTTTTGTCAAATCGTTCCTTTTATATCCGTGGAAGACTTAAACTCCCTCCCCCTCTCGTCCTTCCACCATCCAGAGCAGAGACCGAGGCTGAGCATCGTCCCATCGAGTAACGCATGTTGGAAAGAATCGATCGCGTCCTACAAACAGTCACGCAAGGATAATAAAACAGAAACGGTGAGAGGAGATCCAAACACATGGAAATGATAAGGAATGGTGTACAAATGTCGGAATTATGATCAAAAAACGGGAATAATAAGGAATGGTGTACAAATGTCGGAATTATGATCAAAATGGGAATGATGAGGAATGGTGTACAAATGTCGGAATTATGGTCAAACATGGGAATGATGAAGAATGGTGTACAAATGTCGGAATTATGATTAAAAAAAACGGGAATAATAAGGAATGGTGTACAAATGTCCGGATTATGATCAAAATGGGAATGATGATGAATGGTGTACAAATGTCGGAATTATGATCAAAAAACGGGAATAATAAGGAATGATGTATAAATGTCGGAATTATGATCAAAAAACGGGAATAATAAGGAATGGTGTACAAATGTCTGGATTATGATCAAAATGGGAATGATGATGAATGGTGTACAAATGTCGGAATTATGATCAAAAAACGGGATTAATAAGGAATGGTGTGCAAATGTCGGAATTATGATCAAAAAACGGGAATAATAAGGAATGGTGTACAAATGTCGGAATTACGATCAAAATGGCAATGATGAGGAATGGTGTACAAATGTCGGAATTATGGTCAAACATGGGAATGATGAAGAATGGTGTACAAATGTCGGAATTATGATTTTTTAAAAACGGGAATAATAAGGAATGGTGTACAAATGTCGGAATTATGATCAAAATGGGAATGATGAGGAATGGTGTACAAATGTCGGAATTATGGTCAAAATGGGAATGATGAGGAATGGTGCACAAACGTCGGAAGTACGGTCAAACTGGGCCGACAAAACGGAATTGTGGTAAAAAATGGGAACAATGAGGAATGGTGTACAAATGTCGGAATTATTGTCAAAAATGGAAATGATGAGGAATTGTGTACAAATGTCGGAATTATGGTCAAACATGGGAATGATGAAGAATGGTGTACAAATGTCGGAATTATGATCAAAATCGGAATGATGAGGAATGGTGTACAAATGTCGGAATTATTGTCAAAAATGGAAATGATGAGGAATTGTGTACAAATGTCGGAATTATGGTCAAACATGGGAATGATGAAGAATGGTGTACAAATGTCGGAATTATTGTCAAAAATGGAAATGATGAGGAATTGTGTACAAATGTCGGAATTATGGTCAAACATGGGAATGATGAAGAATGGTGTACAAATGTCGGAATTATGATTTTAAAAAACGGGAATAATAAGGAATGGTGTACAAATGTCGGAATTATGATCAAAATGGGAATGATGAAGAATGGTGTACAAATGTCGGAATTATGGTCAAAAATGGGAATGATGAGGAATGGTGCACAAACGTCGGAAGTACGGTCAAACTGGGCCGACAAAACGGAATTGTGGTAAAAAAAAATGGGAACAATGAGGAAGGGTGTACAAATGTCGGAATTATTGTCAAAAAATGGAAATGATGAGGAATGGTGTACAAATGTCGGAATTATGGTCAAAAATGGGAATGATGAGGAATGGTGCACAAATGTCGGAATTGTGGACAAAATGGGATGGCTGAGGAATGGTGCACACACGTCGGAATTATTGTCAAAAAATGGGAATGATAAGGAATGGTGTACTAAGGTCGGAATTATGGTCAAACATGGGAATGATGAAGAATGGTGTACAAATGTCGGAATTATGATCAAAATCGGAATGATGAGGAATGGTGTACAAATGTCTGAATTATGGTCAAAAATTGGAGTGATGAGGAATGGTGTACAAATGTCAGAATTATGGTCAAAAAATGGGAATGATAAGGAATGGTGTACAAATGTCGGAATTATGGTCAAACATGGGAATGATGAGGAATGGTATACAAATGTCGGAATTATGATCAAAATCGGAATGATGAGGAATGGTGTACAAATGTCGGAATTATGGTCAAAAATTGGAATGATGAAGAATGATGTACAAACGTCGGAATTATGGTCAAACATAGAGTGATGAGGAATGGTGTACAAATGTCGGAATTATGATCAAAATCGGAATGATGAAGAATGATGTACAAACGTCGGAATTATGGTCAAACATAGGAGTGATGAGGAATGGTGTACAAATGTCGGAATTATGGTTTAAAATGGGAATGATAAGGAATGGTTTACAATTTTCGAAATTATGGTCAAACATGGGAATGATTAGGAATGGTGTGCAAATGTTGGAATTATGGTCAAACATGGGAATGATGAGGAATGGTGTATAAATGTCGGAATTATGGTCAAACATGGGAATCATAAGGAATGGTGCACAAATGTCGGAATTGTGGACAAAATGGGAATGCTGAGGAATGGTGTACGAATGTCAGAATTGTAATCAAACATGGCAATGATAAGGAATGGTGTATAAATGTCGGAATTATGGTCAAAAAGGGGAATGATGAAGAATGGTGTGCAAATGTCGGAATTTTGGTCAAACATGCGAATGATAAGGAATGGTGTACAAATGTCGGAATTATAGTCAAAAATTGGGAATGATGAGGAATGGTGTACAAATGTCGGAATTGTGGTCAAAAAATGGGAATGATGAGGAATGTTGTACAAATGTCGGAATTATGGTAAAAAAAAAAAACGGGAATAATAAGGAATGGTGTACAAATGTCGGAATTATCGTCAAAAATGGGATTGATGAGGAATGGCGTACAAATGTCAGAATTATGGTCAAACATGGGAATGATGAGGCATGGTGTACAAATGTCAGAATTATGGTCAAAAATTGGAATTATAAAGAATGGTGTACAAACGTCCGAATTATGGTCAAACATGGGAATGATGAGGAATGGTGGGTAAATGTCGGAATTATGGTCAAACATGGGAATGATGAGGAATGGTGTGCAAATGTCGGAATCATGGTCATACATGCGAATGATGAGGAATGATATACTAACGTAGGAGTGATGAGGAATGGCGCACAAAAATGGGAGTGATGAGGAATGATGTACAACCATGGGAATGATGAGTAATGATGTTCGAACTTGGTAGTGATGAGTAATGATGTTGAAACATGGGAGTGATGAGGAATGATGTACAAACATGGGAGTGCTGAGGAATGATGTACAAACATGGGAGTGCTGAGGAATGATGTACAAACATGGGAGTGATGAGGAATGATGT
The DNA here is from genome assembly GCF_964187855.1 of Myxine glutinosa. Lineage (NCBI taxonomy): Eukaryota > Metazoa > Chordata > Myxini > Myxiniformes > Myxinidae > Myxine > Myxine glutinosa. Next base: position 5,050,890 of record NC_136269.1, read on the forward strand.
ACCAACATGGGAGTGATGAGGAATGATGTACAAACATGGGAGTGATGAGGAATGATGTACCAACATGGGAGTGATGAGGAATCACTTCCTTTCACAGTTGATCAAATGTCAATTCCCGGTAAACGATTTCAACCTTCAGGATGCTTTGATGTTTGATGATATTTCCGCAGTTGGTGAATCGTGAGTGCGACGCATTGGTCGGATATTCGTTCGTTATTAATGGTGGTACATTTATGGGATTATCCGAATAAGTCTTGCAAACAATACATGGAACCATGTCGTGTATGGAACACGCGGATCTAACAATAATACATTCACCGGGAATTCTTGGAAAGAAAGCGGGAAAGTTGTGACGTCACAGCGCGCTCCGTCTCCGATCGCAAACACTCGGCGTTGGTTCGACTGAAGGATCTATTCGAGGTTTAATTTTCTCTGCTGCAGCTCACGAGGGACAGCAAACGAACGCGTCACGTTCCAGCACATTCTATATGTACATGATAAACATACACAGTCAGAGGGCACAGCAGTGAAGTTTATTCGTTTGAGGTTAATGACACAAGCACAGCCATGGATGTTCTGTCCCCTAAACCAAGGCACCCGGAATCGGCGACTATCGAATAAATCTAACACATTATACATGGAATTGGGCGCTGCCATGGGAGAACTATATACTCAATAAATAGCACGATATGTACACGGACAACAACGCGTGTTCGATTCGTACACGGAAAACAACACGTGTTTATTTCGTGCCATCCGCTGCGTCGCGTCTCATTGGGAACCTCGCGTGCCTTCATCCTGGATTTCCAAAATCCCGTGATAATTCCGTGATAATATTTATTATTATTTATAAACGGGAAGCAAAAAATCCCTCCGAGGGTGCTCCGAACATAGACAACGTCAAATGAAATGGACGGCAAAATGGCAGGTGTACAATTAACGGTACAGATTCCGTACCAGCTTGAACGCACAACGCAAGCTTCGTATATAGTTTACTCATTTGTGTACAATTGTACCTTTCTTGGTAAATAATAAAAAGAGGAAATACAATGGGTGGTTTGCCACTCTTCCGGGGAACTGAAGACCCATCGATAAGGAGCAGTTCGTGAGCACGTGCGGTTTGTCCATAAGCGTTCCGATGAAAGTAGTCAATGGAACGAACGTCGCGTCCGCGGAGAGTCGGATGCGCAAACGCTGCGATTGCTGTCGCGGATTTCGTTATTGCGTGCAACTCCCGGGGTCGATCGAAACGTGGCGTCCCTCCGCTGAGGCCACAAAGATGAATTCATGACGTGCGCCGGTACACACCTTGGTAATAGTCTGCCGCCACGGAGGGTCCATCGAGCACCGATTTGGCAGTCATGGCCTGCACCGTGCCCGACACGGCAGAGCAGTAGCTTGAGTACTGCTGTGCCGCCTCGTAGCTCTTGGCCTCAAGTTTGTGAGGAGCTTGTTGCTCGGAGGACATGAGGTTGGTGATGGAGAATGGGTGGTTAAACGAATACCTTGGGTCAACTTTCAGGTGCACAGCTGTCCCTGCGGCGGAAGCATGCACCAGCCCGTGGCTCAGCAGCACTTGTTGCTGATGTTGCTGTTGTTGTTGCTGTGCCACTGCGCCGTCGTGCGCCGTGTGTCGTACCTTCATCTCAGCCAGGCCACTCTTGAGGTTTTCAAAGGTGTGACAAGGACTACTATGGGCATCGCCACCCCTCCTCGCTGGGTCGCCTGACTGCCGACCAGGGGTTACCGCCTTCCCAATTTTCTCGCTCTTGAAGCGCTTCTGCCGCCGCAGGTAGCAGCCGTTCTCGAACATGTTTCCAGAGTCCGGGTGCAGCGTCCAGAAAGAGCCCTTCCCTGGCTTGTCCGGTGAGCGTGGGACCTTCACAAAGCAATCGTTGAACGACAACGAATGTCGGATAGAATTCTGCCAGCGCTGCTGGTTCTGCCGGTAAAAGGGGAACAGGTCCATGATCCACTGGTAGATCTCGTTCAGGGTCATCATCTTGCCGGCGGACTGCTGGACAGCCATGGTGATGAGCGAGATGTAGGAGTATGGAGGCTTGGCATGGGTGTAGCTGCGCCGGTACGTCTTTGGATCCCGAGAACGGCCCAGGTTGCCCTGCGCATACGGCATCTGGTTCATGGCCGAAGGGCTGAGCCCCCCGTACGCGGAGTACGATCCCAGGGAGCCGCCTTGGGCCCCCATCGGGCTCATGTTAGAGCCCATGGCCGACACGCCGCCCGCGGTCATTGCGCCGCTGCCAATTGGTCCAATGGCCCCGGGACTCATGGCCGCGTTGACGTAGGCCAGGTTAGGCGAGACGGCCGCCAGGCTGCCTGTGTTGGGCAACGCGCTCATGTACCCGTTGCTGGCGGGAAGGCCCATGGCGCTGTTTATACCGCTTACAACGGGGTATGTCTGCACACAGAGAAAGAACAGCACACGTCATGGAAGAACGTCCTCAACCCATATAATCATGCAATATTATACCATGTTATGCATCATAGGAACGATTCCCATGTTCCATGCCCAGCCTCTGCGATGCTTATTGTTTACTTTCACACGAGGAAGGTAAATAATAAGCACGTTGTGTCCGTTCACTGCAGACTTCAGAATCGTGCTAACTGCGTTTGGATTAGGGTTAGGGTTAGGGGTTAGGGTTAGGGGTTAGGGTTAGGGTATGGTTAATGTTAATGTTAATGTTAGTGTTAGGTTAGGGTTAGGGTTAAGGTTAGGGTTAGGGTTAGGGTAAGGGCAAGTCCCAAGTCCCAAAACCCATCTTGGTTTGAACAGCTCACGACGAGGATGGCAACGTCCATTACGATCATTACAACAACCTGCGTAGGGAAAACCGATCGCGCTTTGGTCTCGACGTTATTATCTGGTTGACAACAGTTATGTTTCGAATACAAACCGGGTCGTACGTACTAATGACGACCTTACGTTGCATTCGGGTAATCATGGCCCTCTTCGGAAATAGTCATGACACGGCGGAGGGAGAAAGCAGGAGTAGATGTAATAAACGAGGCACATTTCCCGCATTATGGTGAAACGAGTCTTATATGATTACATGAGAGCGAAGACCGTACACATTGGAACAGGTAAGTCGCACGTTCGCGTAACTCTGAGTCAAGGCGCAATGCAAAGTGCCGGCTTAAACATCGTATACATAATTCATTGGTGAGCGCGTGTTTGCGCCGCCAAATGAGCTCGGGACGCCCCTGGCACAAGACCGCTCGCGCGCGCCAGCGCCGTTCGGAGCACCGACCTCCACAGTGTCCATGTAGTACGTGCTCCAGTCGGACGGCTCATGACCCTCCATCTTGACGGAGCCCGGCAGACTGGAGGCAAGGTGCATGGCTGGTGCGGGGCAGGGCGGTTTCCACGGTTTGCCCGCGCCCGGCCCGCGACTCCCTCCCCCAACCACCACCCCTCCTCTACACTCCCTCGCACCTGGGAGCCACTCCGCCGGCACCACCGCGCGTTATAACACGGCCGCGGCACCGCTGCGCGAGCGCGTCCCATTTGAATAATCGTCCGTTCATCGCCATTGTTCGTACCTGCCGCGACCCGCCATCCTCACCGCCTTCTTGTCCTTTTACCTCCCCGTGACAGTTTATACATCCGACGCGCACCTGCCGCACGATGACGGCCTTTCAAAAAGTTATCGGTACGCTTTCGGGAAACTTGCACGGCAGTCCAATATCTACCTAAGTACACTTTACATTTAAATTAAACGATGTTTACAAATAAAAGATAAAATGTATTAATTTTTTTTAGACTTTGTTGCATGTACGTCTTTGCCATGTCTTTGTCTCATTTATTGTGAGTAGGCCTATATCATATGTTGTGTTTTTTTTTTCGAATAAAACACAAATACACCAATTGGTCCAATGGCCCCGGGACTCATGGCCGCGTTGACTCATGGCCGCGTAACAAACACACACAAATACTCAACACACACCCAAACACACACAAATACAAACAGAAAAACACACACAAATAAACACACACACACACACACCAAAAGTAAACACCCAAACACACACACACACACACACACACACACACACACACACAAATACACACACAAATAAACACAAAAACACAAATAAACACACAAATACAAACAGAAAAACACACACAAATAAACACACACACACACCAAAAGTAAACACCCAAACACACACACACACACACACACACACACACACACACACAAATAAACACAAAAACACAAAATAAACACAAATAAACAAAAACACACACAAAAACACAAATAAACACACAAATAAACACAAAAACACAAATAAACACACACAAATAAACACACACAAATAAACACACAAACAAACACACACACACACACACACAAATAAACACACACAAATAAACACACACACACACAAATAAACACCCAAACACACACACACACACACAAACACAAAAACACACACACACAAATAAACACAAACACACACACACACACACACACACACAAATAAACACAAAAACACACAAATAAACACACACACAAATAAACACACAAACACACAAACAAATAAACACACACACACAAATAAACACACACAAATAAACATGCAAACACACACAAATAAACACAAATACAAATACAAACACACACGCAAACACAAATACACACACAAACACATACACAAATAGACACACAATACACACACACACACACACACACACAAACACACACACACACACACACACACACACCACACACACACACACAGGTTTCCCTACATGTTTCTAACAAATCTAATCATTTACAGGGTGTTTCAAAAAGAATTATACAACTTTGACTTCCTGCCATTTCTTTATTTTTTGACCTGTACTGTTTTTCCTTTTCAGGGTTTGGTGGTGTTGTCGTGGTATTTGTTCCCCGGGATTTCTAGCTCCGTAGCTCAACTATGCCATTGACAGTGGAGCAGTAGACAAAGGTAGTGGCTTTGTGGTATGAGATTAAATCATATGTAGACACCCGCTGGAGGTTCTGCCGGGAATACGACTTCAGAACACGTGATGGACCCACAAATTGTGTCATTCAACGTATTGTGAAACATTTTGAGCACAAGGTTACAGTGCACAACTAGAGCAAGGGCAACAGAGGCAGGCCAGCATCACCAACCAACAGCCAAGCCAACATCGACGCCGTGCGTGATTCTGCAGTGGACAGTCCCAAGAAGTCCCACCGCCGGCGCTCCCAAGAGCTGGGCATCAAACCAACATCAGTCTGGCGTATCCTCACTAAGGAACTGAAGCTTTTCCCACACATCATCTCTGTTAGGCATTAACTGAGTCAAGATGAAATGAAAAGGAGACTTGATATGTGCAATTGGCTCAGTGACAGGATGTAGCGGTAACCGAACTAGATCAGCCTGATGTGGTTCAGTGATGAAGTCCGTTTCCACTTGAACGGTGCCATCAACAACCACAACAATATTTTCTGTGGGGGGGAGGGGGGGCGGACCGGGGGGGGGGGGAGATATTTGTGAAATAGCAATCAGTGATAGAAAATACCATGTCATAAGGTTTCAAGAAATGTTTGGTTCATGATCCTGAGGTTTCTTTGTAAATAAACGTTTAAAGTTGTATCACTCTTTTTGAAACACCCTGTATTGTTGAACAGTAACGGCTATTCCCAAAGGATTATATTAACATTTAAAGGATGTTGGAAATTATTCAAATTCTACAACATGATATACTTAACTTATCATGATTGTAAACCATGTATATACATATATATATATATTGTTACGGATCTCAGCGACGGCACTCCCCTTAGCAAGGGGGGGGGGGGGGGGTTAATCCCCTTGGCCTGTTAAGCTGGCCGTCTCTAGTCCTGGTACTTATAACGCTCCTCTGCGGGTGAAATTGGTCAGGGTTATTGGTCAAGGTGTTCTCCCGAATACCTTTACCAATCCCTCCGCAAAGCAGGGAGACAAGTACCGCTCAAACCACGGACAAGATGGTATTTGCCGAGTGGTTTAGCAATCCGAGATTCGAGCCGTTAGCAATTGACTAACCCAATTCTGCACATTGGCCAAATCGTGCCACAGGTACTCAATCGAAAGAAAGGACTAAAGCGATCGGGGGAGAATGAAACCAAAAGGGTAAGAAATAACAGACATTTATTATATATATACAAAACCAAAACCAAAGAAGAAACGAAAGGTAATGTACAGTGAAGAAGAAGAAGACACAGGGCAGCCTTAAACAGTCTTATATTATTCCCCAGGACAAACAAACAGACTCACATGACAGGGAATGGCAGGCAGGAATGACTGGAAGAAGGAGAAGGGTCCATGCAGGTGACCGGATAGGAAGGTCGGGGCCGGTGCGCAGCGTCGAGGTTGACTACAGTCCACGCTCCGGGCTCGAGCCGAAAACCCGGTGGCAGCTGCACGTATTCGTTCACGTGGTAGGGGCTTTTCGAAGCAGCTCGTCAGCGAGCTCCATGCAGCTTCGTCTCTCTCAGCCAGACCCCACCAAGCGCCGTCTCCAACCCAAGTCGACTCTCCCAAAAGGCTCGCGCTGGCGCTTATATTACGCGCTTCAAGATAAATGCGCACTTCATAGAGCCACGCCCGTGATGGTATTTCGTCAGCCCTGGTTGGCTGGTAAGGGCTCGCTGGCTCCACCTCTGATGGTGCGTCAACGTGCCACATCTTGTTCTTGTGGTCCCGCCACCTTCTTCCTTGGCTTTGAGACCGCGTGCGCAATAGCAGTTTGGGGCCAACAACCGAATCAAGGCAAGGAGCAGCGAACGCTGCCCGACTGCTACTTTGAAGCACGGGTGAGACGATTGGGGAAATTGAAAGGGGCCTATCTTATTTGATTAATGCAACGCAGATTCAACTATTGGGAACAGATCCTTAACTGAAACACATAATAATGAAATAACTACGGAGAGGTCCTATGGTTCGCTATGTGTTGTACATGGACTAACTAGGGGGTGATCTTTAACAAGCCAATTGATGGGGATATTTACAGGGGAACATTTATAAGGGAAACATTTACTAAAATTTACGAGTGAAGGTTCTAAAAACCGTAACAATATATATATATATATGTATATACAGTATATATATATATATATATATATATATATATATATATATATATATATATATATATATATATATATATACAGACTTGGCATTTAATATGGAATATTTTTTTTGTGGGGGTGAACTTACTTTTCAAGATGTCTTAGAACCAAAAGTTCATTGGAATTATGTTGAAATTATTCTAGATTTTGTTAATGTGACCTTTAAAAGAAACAAAAACCACATTTGACATTTCGAAACAAATAAATTGATCCTTGAAAGTGATGTAAACTGATATCTAACTCAATTCGTGGTTGTACTGTGTTCAACTTCTGTACGTTTTCGAGAAGTATCTCTTTATTTTGCACATTAGCCAAAATATTTTTTAACAGAAACAAAAGTTAAATTATGACTGGGATTATGGACAGTAAAATTACAGTTCAGTACTTCGTGTAACCCCAACGAGCATTCAGGAGAGCACGTACACGTTGAGGCATGCTGTTCCCGAGATTTGCCAAGGTTTGGACAGGAATCGCTTGCCATGCAATGACAATAGCCTGCTGCAATTCACGCACAGAGGTCAGTTGCTGGTCCAAGTGGTCGATTTGATGCGTTAATTCTGCCCACAAGTTCTCTATCGGATTCATATCCGGGGACATGGCAGACCACTCCATATGCTCTACACCACGGTCAGCAAGAAAGTGTTAGATCATGCGAGCACGATGAGGCCGTGCATTGTCATCTTGGAAGACAACGTTTCCTCAAAAGGCTGCACTGTTTCTTCCAGAATGGCCCTGTACTTGAACTGGTTCAGGTTTCCATTCAGAACAACCAGGTCAGTTTTGCCCCCTGCATGAAAAGCAGCCCAAACGGTCACCCCACCACCTCCAGCTTGGACTCTTGGCACTATACAATCTTTGTTGTAGGCTTCATGCACTTGTCTGCGCACTCGGACGTGGCCATCTTGACGATAGACCAGAAATCTAGACTCGTCACTGAAGATCACGTGATTCCAGTGTCCTGGCTGCCATTGACGGTGCTCTCTGGCCCACTGCAATCGGCGCTGGTGGTGTTGTCTGGTCAGGCGTGGCTTTCTCAGAGGACACCTGGCACGATAGCCTGCTTGAACCAGTCGTTGGTTGACTAGCCTTCTGGATATAGGCACATTTGTCAGTTGCTGCCACTCAGCCCTAAACCGATTAGCTGACTTGGTACGGCCATTGCGGACTAACCGGTGCAGCTGGCGATCATCCCTCCTTCTGGTTCTGCGGGGACGTCCTGGCCTCGGTATTGGAGTAGGGACACCCCTCTGAGCATTTCGTTTCAGGATATTTGACACCTGACCTTGAATGATGCCATACTGCCGAGCAATAGCACGCTGTTTCATGCTGTAATTTCGTAAAGCCACCACTCCATGACAAACAGCATTGTCGAGTTGACGGACCATCTCCAGAGGAAGCGGCAATAACTTTTGGAGATGCGCAGCAGTTGTTTTCCACAAATACAGAACGCAACAACCCTTGTATACCCGACTGTGAAGCCAATCATCAAATGCACCTGTCCGTACATTTTGCCACGCCACCTGTGATATAATCCTGTTGTTGACTTCTTGCTGCGACAGACAATCAGTGACATGGTTCTTTTAACAAATAAATCACCAAAGTGTAAAAAAACTCACCAGATTGATATACTGAGTTAAGAAAGTAAACCCAAGTCAAGAAAAAAATTAATATTCCATATTAAATGCCAAGTCTGTATATATATATATTGTTACGTTTGTGGGGGGTAGATAATAGGATACTGAAGGAAAGGTAGCATTGTATAATTATTAGCATGTAGGAGAAATGTTTGACCCGTAGGAGAAATGTGTGACCCGTAGGAGAAATCTCGATGTACAGTAAGCAGGGAAACTGTAGCTTCAGGTTATTTAATTGTTCTTCACACAGAGGGTGAAGCAGTACTAATTATTGTTAGGAATTAAGGATAATTCCTCCAGTGCATGCTTACCCTCTGCAATCTTTCCCTTTACGTTTCGCTGCCACGGGCGGCCATGAAAGCCACCGATAAATTCAATTTACCGTCAGCAGACAGCCAGGCAGGTTTCCAGACCTGCCCCTCATTGGACCAATGGACCTAATAGGAGAAAGCCCCACTTACGAGAGGTGGAGAATAAGGGGGCAGAGAGGAAAGCCATGAGGCCACACCCCGAGGGACGTGATTGGACTGTGGACATTGGTGGGGCGATTGGGGAGGGAAGCGGCCCGATTGGCTTTAGAGAGGAAGAACAGGAGTGGGTCTTTCTTTCTTTCTTTCTTTCTCTCTTTCTCTCTCTCTCTCTCTCTCTCTCTCTCTCTCTCTCTCCACCTGCTGGCCGTTTGTATGCTGGTTGTACTGTCATGGCGTCTGCTTGTGGAGGCCTGTGAGTGCTCTGTGTTGTTGCTCCATTCCCCCCCCCCCCCCATTTTCCCCCCTCCGTGTCCTTGTGCCTGTTCGTGGAGTCTTCCTGGTGATTCCCATATACGTTGAGACGGGAGAGAGAGCCTGAGAGCACATTGTGATCGCTGGTAAGGGTTCGCCGTTTTTGGGCGTCGCCCGATCGGTGTTTGCTCCTTCATCTTAAACCTCTATTTCCTTTTTTTCCTTTCGTTTATCTTTCCTTCAGTTTGTTTTGTTGCCTCCGTTTTCCGAAGTTAGGGAAATCGGAGAGGTCTGATGACTTCCCATTCCCGGAGTTCGGGTAGGGAAGATTATATTATATATTCACCCTCCCCGAGTTGGGGAGGGGTTGTAAGTGCAGCTGTTCCAGCATGGCAGCTGCACTATCTCGATTTACGGCCTTTCAGAGCCTGACCCGTAAGCACGGGTTCTTTTGTGTACCTCCGGAACGTGAGGTTATTGTCGAGGACGTTGTCCTCGCAACCGGTCGTGTTGTCGGGATCGACAAGGTTGTTGCCGCTTCGCGGATGAACAAGCGGATCGTTATTTTTTTGTCCGACGTGGATTGTGTCCCACAAATTGTCGAACAGGGTTTGACAATCGATCCAGATTTATTTGTTATGATTTCCCCACTAGATAGCCCAGCGATAAAAGTCGTGATATCCAATTGCCCCCCATTTGTATCCGACGATGTACTAATTAAAGAATTGTCCCGATACGGTACCATCGTGTCTCGTATCTCCATGATTCCCTTCGGGTCACGAAACAACGATTTAAGGCACGTGGTTTCATTCCGGCGGCAAGTGTTTATGATTTTTAAAAATTCCCAGAAGGATTTAAACCTTATAATAAAATTAAAACATCAACAGAACGAATATACAGTGTACGTGTCCACCAACGTTCTAAAATGTTTTGGCTGCGGACAATTTGGGCATGTTAAGCATGACTGCCCCCGAAAAGAGAATTCTTCACAAGTACAACCTCCCCTCCAAACCGGGAATAAGCAACCCCCCCCACCTTCCCACCACCGATCCAATCCCTTCCACCACCGACCCAAGCCTACCCACCACTGACCCAAGCCTTCCCACCACCGAACCAAGCCTTCCCACCACCGAACCAAGCCTTCCCACCACCGAACCAAGCCTTCCCGCCGCCGAACCAAGCCCTCCCACCACCGACCCGAACCTTCCCACCATCGAGCCAAGCCTTACCACCACTGATCCCAATCTGTCTACCACCGACCCAAGCCCTCCTACCACCGACCCAAACCCCCCCGCCGTACCCCCTTCCCCTCCCCTCGAAACAGGGGCCCCTCCCTCTACTGAAGGATCTAATTGTAGCCATCTCCTGTTAACGATAGACCTCACCCCCCAGGCGACATCGTCCAATCACAGCTTGTTGCCTGCTATAACTGATCCTACCTCTCTCGCCGTGGTAGCCGATGGGAATCCCCTCCCGATGATCACGTCCCCGTCCCCCCCCCTCCCCCTAAACCCTTGCAATCTCTTCCCACTAACCAGGACGAGTTTCAATTAGTCTGCCCAAAAGGAAAAAGACATCTGCAAACAACAGATGAAAACGGTCATCTCTTTAAAAAACCTACAACTGAAAACCGACAGCCCCTCCTCTCTGCCCTAGATTTGTCCCTCGTCACAGAAAATCGTTTCTCGGTATTGGAGGTCATAGATGTGGATGAATCCTCGCCCTTGTCTACTGACCTAGAAACTGATATGGTTGAACCGCAAAAATTAGTACCCCCCCCCTCCCCCCCCTCCCCTGAAGATGGCTCATTTCTCTCCCTCCCCGTCCCCTCCCTCTATGGACTATGCCCCATCCGATAACGTGGAGGGATGTGATGACGGTGAGGAGATAAATGATGAAAACCAGTGTGACACACCATCTGAGCCATCTGATATAGATGACTCTGTTAGTGAATGTGGTAGCCTTAAGGAAGAAGAAACCCCTCCAATCCCTCCCTCCGAGATAAAAAGGTTTCTTAAGGACACATTCCGAAAAAGGAATGTTGTTATAGAAACCTTTTTTCCGGAGCTACCTGATTTTATACATTCCGCTAGATTGATGGTAAAACGGCCCCACGTTTTTAATTTCAATTCCTCCCAACGTCACCGTTTAAAGAAGTGGTTGCAAAAAGCTAAGAATGAACTGCTATCAAAAATTGAGTGGTGGTCACTCCTCCTTGTAGCTGTAATGAGTTTTTCCATTTGTAGCCTGAATATTAACGGAGGATGTAGCTCTGTCCGTAAAGTTCAAGTAAGGGATTTTTTATTACAGAAGAAAGTTGACATTGCCCTCTTACAAGAGACCTATGCCAACGACTGCTGTGTCGCAGAGTGGTGTAGGCTCTTCCCCGGCCTGTCCTTTTTTAGTAACGGTGACTCCCGCAAAGGCGGTGTCGCAATAATTCTTAGCCCCTCCTTTTCGCCTTCATCGCTTAAATTCGACGAAATACACAAGGGATCCCTAGCATCGCTAGAATTCCACTACTGTGGAAAATTCTATACTATTTTTAATATCTATGCCCCAAGTACGCCTGTAGCTCGGCGAGTTTTCTTTAATGCCCTTGGGACACACCTAACGTCCCTCGACAGCCAAAACGCCCTAAAAAACCAAGACAATCATGTTTGTATTGGTGGAGATTTTAATTGCGCCCTTCAACCCCAACTAGACAAGAACAGTGCAGAGCCCCATCCTGCCTCCACAATCCCTCTCACCAAATTTTTAAAACAAATGAATTTGACAGATATATGGCGGGTACAGCACCCATCAATCAGGCAATACACATGGTGTCGATGCATTCAGGGTAATATTGTACTTGCTCGCTTGGACAAGTTTTATATTAATCCTCCACTTGAACGCCTCGTTCTGTCATCCAAAATTTGCCCATCAGGATTCTCGGACTACAGCGCAACATTTCTCAAAATTTCTGCTCCCTGCCCGAAATACAAGAGTGCTTTTTGGAAATTTAATAACAACTTCCTTGATGATAGTACCTTTAAGGACATTTTTCCGGAAATTTGGAATATTCTAGTTGCCTCCCAAGGGAATTTCTCAAACCTCAGACAATGGTGGGATAATGCCAAAACGCACATCAGACTGTTCTGCCAACAATATCGTGCGTATGGTGTTCAAGAGGAAAGAAAAACCACAACCTTACTTGAAGATGAAATCCTGGAATTACAGGAACAGCTTCAGGGAACTGCAAGTGTGAGCTACCAGGGAATGAGGCAACAAATTCATGGAAAAACGGCCTTACTGAATTCCATATCCGAAAGGCGAGCACAAAATGCTTTATTGCGCCTGAAGATGAGGTACATACACGACCTTGATGCTCCAACCAAATTCTTCTTCAGCCTTAAAAGGGGGGCCTCTTCGTCAATGATTACACGCTTGCTCCATGATGGGGAACTCCTTTATGAAGATGGCAGAATCAGGGAATGTGCCCGGAAACATTTTAAACAACGGTTTATGCGGCATGACATTAACCAGGATGCAATATCGGAACTTGTTTCTAACCTTCCAACATTGGCGGAGGATCAGAAGCAGCAGTTGGAGGATCCTCTTGGGTTACCTGAGCTCACAGCTGCCTTGAAGGCCTTGGAACCTGATAAAGCCCCTGGACTGGATGGGCTGACTAGTGAATTTTTCCAGTTTTTTTGGGACGCCATTGGACCTCACCTACTGCGGGTATTGAATGAATGTTTAGAGGATGGACAACTGCCGTGGAGTTGCCGGAGAGCAGTCACCACCTTAATTCCTAAGAAAGCGGACACTCAACTTATAGAGAACTGGCGTCCTATTTCTGTTTTATGTACGGATTATAAAATTTTAGCCAAAGCCTTGTCTAATCGAATGAAACCTTTTATGAATGTACTAATAGGAGAACATCAATCCTTTTGTATTCCTGGACGTACTATTTTTAATAATATCTTTCTTATCCGTGATACCATTCGGTTTTGTAACAATTTTAATATGAATGTTGGTCTGTTTTTCATTGACCAAGGAAAAGCCTTTGACTGTATTGACCACATGTAGTCCTTGAGCCAACCGGCCATATTTTGAAGTGAATGCTCCGGCGGGGGGAGTAATTCTCATTATGATTTTCCATTAGACCAATGTCTCAAGTGTCAGAAAAGGTGTGATGGACATCTGAGAACGGTAGCTTAGTGCCCGGATGGACGCCATCTTTGAAACCACCCAGCTCGAAAATGCCCATTTGGTGGGGTACATTGTTGCACGTGTATCTGGACTTCTATACTAGCTATCGATGTGCGGTTGACGACTAAATATACGTCCGATGTGTACCGTCTAAATAAAAAATAATATGAAGCATTTTGTTTTAGATTAATTATTATAAAAATCAATTATCGAAAAAAAATCATATATTTTTCAATATTTTATTATTAGACTTGTACTTTTTTTAGTGAAACAACACTGGTATGATTTTCCAAATTATGCATTGTGCTACACCGTTTATCTGTCTATAAAAATAACTCAAAAACTAAAACATATCATCCACCACGAGTGTACACAAAAAATATATGAAAAGGCATGCACTTTCCACAAACCGAAACTATGTCAGTTGGAATTTCCCGCCGATAATCAACCCACAGAACCCAGTGCCGAAAGTGACGTCAGTCTATTCTATATCTATATTCTATATTCTATATCTCAGTCTGAGATTTGTTGCGGTGACCTGATTAATTTCTGAGGGGGGGGGGGGGGGGGGGTGGGTGGCTTAAGAACTAAAAGTGAACATGTTAGATGGCGCCACATACAACTCTATTATAGAGTTGTATTGTGGCGCCATCTAACATGTTCACTGACTTGGATGAGTATGTCTATGTAAGCTGGCGAGCTTTTCGGATATCGGAGTAATCTAACGTCAGTCTTTTTGTTCTTTCAGCTGAGATGGCCGGTGTCGAGGCGAAACGGGCGAAGATTGAACCTGAGTCCGGAACGTGCATCCTGTGCAGCAAGAAGTCGCCACTCTCTGAACTAAGCAAGGCAGCGGGCAACAGTTCTTGGAAGACATTGTGTGACGCAGCCGCAGTTAGAAACTTTTATCCAATTCTAAAGCTAGTCCAAGAAGGCGCAGTTGAACTTCCTAATATTCCAATATTATACCATAGGGCTTGTAGATCAGACTTCACTCACAAAAACCACCTAGCTACTTTGACCAATGCAGCTAGAAGTTCTTCAGTTGATACTGGCGATGCGGTGCGACGGCGATCATCACGGGAAGAGACAGGATCAACTTCAACGGTCTACGATGATAAATGCATTTTTTGCCAGCGTGCTTCAAAATTCATAAAAGGCAGTCGTACCCGTGAAACAGTTGTCTTGGCTGTTGAACTTCGAGCAGATAAGACAATAAGAGATGCTGCGACAGCTCGCAATGATGAGAGAGTTTTGGCATTGACTACACGAGATATGGTTGCAGCTGAGGCTCACTACCACTTCTCCTGCTATAGAAACTACACATGGCCCCAAAAACCTCAAGTAGAAACTGACATTGAAGATAATATCGAGAAAAAAGAAATGATACGATGTATATTCAATTTCATTCGCACTGACTTGTTCTTGAACCCGAGGATTGTTCCAATAGTTGATGTTGCAACAGATATCCTGTCTTCAGATACATTTTCAGTTGATGTTCGTGACTCCATCAAGAAGAATCTGCAGCGCACATTACAAAGAGAGTTTGGAGAATCGCTCATCTTCTTCAATGTGAAACACCGTGTATACTTGATGCCCGATAATCTGACAAAGCGAGAGATTGCTGCAGAGTGCGTAAACCTGAAAGCAGAAGTGAAAGCATTTGAACGAACGGACGGTGAAAGTAACATTGTGCGTGCAGCTACTTCACTGCGACACCAGATCAAAGATGCTCATTACAATGAACGTTGGCCGCCTCAGCCAGCAGAACTCACTTCAGATTACGTGAAGATACCAGATTCTCTTCGTGTATTTCTGCATACTTTGATTTGCGGGAGTGGGGGTAGCTCTGCGCGTGCCGACACACTGGTATGGTCGATGGCTCAAGATATCATCAATGCTGTACACCGGGGTACCATCAGAACATCGAAGCATGTCCTACTTCCGTGGGTCATGAAAACGCTCACCGGTAATACAGAGGTCATCAGAATATTGAATCGACTCGGGCACGGATGTTCGTACACAGTTCTGGAAGAAATCGAGACAGCGCTATGCATAGACAAATTAGCAAGTGTGGAGAAAGATACAGTACCACTTCCGTCACATGTGCACCCTTCGGTCCCGACTGTATTAGCATTCGATAACATCGACAGGCTAGAGGAATCGCTGAGTGGTGGCGGAACATCGCATCGCGTCAACGGTATCATCGTCCAACCGAAGTCGCAGTCGTGTTTGCTGCCCCAACCTCCATCGGCAGTATCCAAAGCAGATAAGAAGCGATCTATCCCGTCATCCAGCGATTTAGTTCCAATATACAGCGGTGGGAAACGAGAGGGCCCACCTGCAATCAAGCCTGCAGATCTTTCTGACACTCTTGCAGGCGCAACATCCCTTGCGCAGCGCCAAAATCACGTATGGATTATGACTCGCATGCTGGAACCATGCGACCAGACAATCAGTTCGTGGACTGGTTTCAACATCATGACTAGAGATCGTGTTCAGGTGACGGAAGATGTAGTTGGCTACCTGCCGACTATAAACGCGCCTGCCACAGATATCGCAACAGTGCAAGAAATCCTCAGAGAAGCTCTCAACATCATGTCATCACTTCAGCTTGAGCGTATACCGGTGGTACTAGACCAGGCACTATTTGCTAAGGCGACCGAAATAGCATGGAAAGATGTCGATCGATATGGAAGAATCGTGCTCATGATGGGGAACTTCCATACCATCTGTAACTTCATGTCGAGCATTGGGAAAATGTTTGGAGATGCAGGCCTTCGGGATGTAGCTGTTGAGTCAGGAGTAATCGCTGAAGGTTCCATCAACAGGGTTCTGGAAGGCAAGCAATACAACCGTGCTGTGCGACTCCACAAGTTGATGTACGAGGCACTAATGCGCATCATTTGGAAGGGCTTCCAGGTGTGGATAGAAAGCAATCATCCTGACAAGGAACCCCAGATTCGAAGCACTGACCTCAAAATTCGCAGCATCAAGGAGGATGTTTGCCACGAGACTCTCGCTGCTGCTCTCGATGATGATTCATGTGTACAGAGCTTTGACATGTTCGCGAAATACCTACATTTTCTGCGAACCAAACATGGAGACCTGGCTCGCTTCTGGATGATGTATATTGATATGGTAGAGACCCTGCTGGGGTTGATTCGTGCGGATAGAGAAGGCGACTGGATGCTTCACTTGGCTTGTGTCAGAAGAGTGATCCCTTAGTGTTTCGCAATGAACAAGGTGAACTATGCTAGATATCTACCAGTGTACTATGCACAGATGACGCAACTCCACGAAAAATGCCCCGAGTTGTACAGGCATGCACTCGAATGTAGCCACGAGGAAGCAGACACGCGTATGTTTCTCCACGCAAAGCACGCCTCTACCCACTACAAGACGATCATCTTAGTGGCAGATGACACCGACGTTCTGATCATCAGTCTTCATCTCAGCAGAACCATCGATAGTCAGCTCTTCATCAGACGAGGAACAAAGGTTCGAGTCAGAATGATCGACGTTGGAAAGTTGGCTGCGGTATTGGGGTCTGGAGTTTGCAGTGCATTGCCAGGGCTTCATGCATGGAGCGGGTGTGACACTGTGAGTGCTCTGGCTAGCCAAGGAAAGATAAAGGCTTTGAAGCTTGTGCAAGCGAATGAGCTGTATCTTCAAGCATTCACAGATCTGGGATCTTCGTGGAATGTACCAACAGACGTCTTCAATAGCATTCAGGCCTTCACGTGTCAGCTGTACGCCAAGAACACGAAGATCGTCGGTGTTAATTCGCTCCGTTATCACATGTTCTGTGCAAAGAAGGGCCAGATCGAATCTGGACAATTGCCGCCTTGTGAAGACTCCTTGATGCAGCATACGCTTAGGGCCAACTATCAGGCGGCTATCTGGCGACGCAGCCTTGAAAACCTACCAGACGTCCCAACACCATCAGCAGGACATGGTTGGGAACTCGATGATGGCGGTTCGCTCACAATCCGATGGATGGCGGATCTACCAGCTCCAGATGTCGTCTTGAATCTCATCTCATGCACATGCAGAAGGACGTGTCGACCGTCAGATTGCTCCTGCATACTGAATGGGTTGAAGTGCACTGTTGTGTGTAAGCTGCAGGGATGCTCCAACATGGTGCAGGATGATGCTATCGTGGCTCAGGATGCCAATGACTCTGATGGCGACTCTGATGATTAACTTTGTGTGCACTGTATATTGTATAGCATATGTTGTTCTCTATTATAATGCAGGCCAAATTGCCTGAAAATCTTTATAGACAGATAAACGGTTTAGCAAAATGTATAATTTGGAAGATCATACCGGTGTTATTTGACTAAAACATGACATGTTCAATGATACCTCCGCTTGCTTATTAGGAATATACATCGTATGGTGTTAAAATCAGCTCCATACGTCTTTCCAAACTCTAGTAATGAATAATTAATATAATTGGCGGCCATTTTGAAATCCAAGATGGCCACCAAAGTGCAGATTTCCTATGTAACAATTTCCGCCTGCTTATTAGATATCGTATGGTGTTAAAATCCTCTCCGTACGACATTCCTAACTTGCGTTATCGTCAGAATAGATAATGCCAGCGGCGGCCTAAGTCATTTTATGCCTCTTTACATTTATTTGTTGTAAACTCGTGGTGGATGATATGTTTTAGTTTTTGAGTTATTTTTATAGACAGATAAACGGTGTAGCACAATGCATAATTTGGAAAATCATACCAGTGTTGTTTCACTAAAAAAAGTACAAGTCTAATAATAAAATATTGAAAAATATATGATTTTTTTTCGATAATTGATTTTTATAATAATTAATCTAAAACAAAATGCTTCATATTATTTTTTATTTAGACGGTACACATCGGACGTATATTTAGTCGTCAACCGCACATCGATAGCTAGTATAGAAGTCCAGATACACGTGCAACAATGTACCCCACCAAATGGGCATTTTCGAGCCGGGTGGTTTCAAAGATGGCGTCCATCCGGGCACTAAGCTACCGTTCTCAGATGTCCATCACACCTTTTCTGACACTTGAGACATTGGTCTAATGGAAAATCATAATGAGAATTACTCCCCCCGCCGGAGCATTACTTTTGGTCTGGCTCAAGGACTAATGTACCTTTTTAGAGTTTTAGAGAATTTTGGGTTTGGACCTATTTTTATCTCGTACGTTAAACTTTTGTATTGTAATATATCCAGTGTTCTTAAAATTAATCAAGTATTGTGTAGCCCCATTGCTGTACAACGGGGAGTACGGCAAGGTTGCCCGCTATCTGGACTTTTATACTCTCTTGCCATCGAACCTCTTCTGCTCCAATTACGTACGCACATTTCTGGCTTCACTGGATCAATTCTTACCACACCGCTAAAAGTCTCTGCCTATGCAGATGATGTATGTATTTATATAAAAAATAGTGCTGACATCACTGCGGTGGCTCAGGCACTAAAGACATATTGTCAGGCTTGTTCAGGCCAGGTAAACTGGAAGAAGAGTGAAGCCCTTTGGATAGGACCTGGAGATTGCCCGCCAATTGTCCTACCAGGAGGAGTGAACTGGCAGAAAAGTGGCATTAAATACCTCGGTATTTTCCTCGGAGACAACACCTTTGAGCAGCAGAACTGGGTGGAATTACCGGACAAGGTAATGGCAAAACTGGCCCGCTGGAAAGGACTTCTTTCTCAACTTTCGTACCGCGGAAGAACTCTCGTCATTAACAATCTTGTCGCCTCTATGCTATGGCATAAGATGATATGCCTACAACTGCCCGGGAGCCTTCTTATTACACTGCAAAAGAGCATTGTCGACTTTTTCTGGAGCGGGAAACAATGGCTCCAACCCCCCGTGGCATACTTACCACTCACTGAAGGTGGCCAAGGTCTTATTGATATCCGCAGCCGGATTATGGTCTTCCGGCTTCATATCGTGCGCCAACTTGTATATGGAGATGAAGCCCTACTCTGGAGGCCTCTGGCTAACTGCATATTGCAGCTTACATGCAAGCTGGGTTACGACCGAGAACTTTTCTTGATGAACCCTCATCAAATCGATTCATCCTTGCTGCCCACCTTTTACCAAGGGGTGATGAATGCCTGGCAAGCCCTGTCCTTTTCCCGTGAAATGGCAACATACAACATGGAAATGTTGTTGAATGAGCCCCTATGCTACAACCCCTTCCTGGAAAACAGCTTGAATAATAGGGGACTCGTTCAACGTTTTGTTGATGCCAAGCTGCTGCGAGTGAAAGACCTCATGACAGAGTCTGGGAGCTGCCGGCTGAGTGCTGCCGCTGTGGCACAAAAAACCGGAATAACATCTGTCAGGATCATCTCTCGGTTCCTTCAAGGGATATCCACAACGTATCGTAATACCTGCGAGGAACTTGGCCCTTCCCCCGAGGAAACAGCGGGTGACTTCCCCAAACTCCTAGTCTTCAGCCCGCCACTTAATCTGTCCCCTGGCCTGAACAGCCCTGATGATACTGCATTATCCCTTCCCGCCTTTCCAAAGAAAACTTTGTACAACGCGTACGTTAAAATTTTATACACAAAAACATTTTCTGAGCACGCGAGGCTTCGATGGCGGGATGTTTTACCCCCAATACCCCCCAATTGCCCCAATTGGCGAAGTTTTTATCTCTTGCCTACTCCAAAGTATGTTGGAGATATTCAATGGAAACTTGTACACTGGATTTTACCTTATAATGTTTTACTGAACCGGTTTTCTACTGCTAACTCTAATCTATGCCCTTTCTGTGCATCCATTGAAACCCTACCGCATATATACCTTGAGTGTGAACGATTGCAACCTCTTTTTACATTCCTTCAGGAATGCTTTGTGAAGCTTGGTTCCCTCTTCAATCACAATGTTTTTATTTATGGTGTTTTAGGACCGTCTTCCCTTAGAAATGTGGTTTTAATGAATTTTTTAATTGGCCAGGCCAAGTTTGCAATTTATAAATCCAGGAAGAAAAAAATGGGAAACGCTTCTGACTCGTCATGTGATGTACTGCTCACCCTTAAGGCTCTTGTAAATGCAAGACTAAAGCTAGAATACCGGTTTTTTAAAATGAACAAGAATTTAACATGTTTTAAAGAAAGTGGGTTTTTAATGATGTCATATGCACACTTGATGATGATGATTTGATAATAACTTTTCCTTGAGACCATTTTTATTGTGGTTTGTTTCTTTATGACTGAACATTACTGATTTTTTGTACTCTTGTAATAAAAGGAAGAAACAGTCAGTCTCTCTCCCTCTCTCCCTCTCCCTCTCTCTCTCCCTCTCTCTCCCTCCCTCTCTCTCTCTCCCTCTCTCTCTCTCCCTCTCTCCCTGCCGGCTGTTGCGATTTGGGTGTGGCGTCATGGCGGCTGTGAGCAACTGCTCTGTGTTGTTGTGAGTCCTTTGTGTGTTTTTTCTCCTCTCCTGCCCTACCCCTCCCTCTCCTTTTCCATCCTGTGTGCTTTGGCGTTTTGTTTTCATCTTTTCTGTACCTTTGTCAGAGAGAGAGAGAGAGAGAGAGAGAGAACGAGAACGAGAGAATGAGAGAACGAGAACGAGAGAACAGTTCGGTGTTGAGAGGGTCCTAAGCCTGCGGTCTGGCATGGCCGCCGGGGGGAGGTCTTTTCTTCACTTTGTGGCTGTGTTTAATGGCTTTAGGCTATAGCTGATCTGTTTGTTGGTGTTTGACAAACATTGGGTTTCCTCGGTTCTCGGTTCCGAACGTGTCTTTGGTCGAGTTAGAATGGCGGCCGAACGTTTCCGCATTGATACGTACGAATCGCAAACTCATAAACACGGGCTAGCTTGTGTTCCTCCCAACGAGGTGGAAATTAACGATGTGCTTTCCGCCATTGGAAACATCGTTGGTGCACACAGTATTCGTGCTGCCTCTCGTATGAATAAGAAATTCGTCGTATGTTTGTCCGAGGAGCACATGGTAGCGAGTGTAGTTGAACAAGGCTTGTTCATTGAACCGAACACGTTCCTCTCTGTGTTCGCTTTACAAGCCCCGACGGTAAAGATTAACATCAGTAATATCCCGCCATTTATTAGAAATGAGGAGTTACGTGAACAATTAAACAAGTTCGGTAAGGTCGTATCGAGGATTTCGATGGTGCCGATGCGAAATGTTTGCGATCGATTCAAACATGTCATGTCCTTTAAGAGAGTGGTGTACATGATGCTGCCTGCAAATGTAAAAACGCTCAATGTCGTGTTGAGTGTGAAAATCAACGGCTTTGAATACAAAATGTATGCCTCCTCGGAGGCTATGACGTGTTTCGAGTGTGGGGCTTACGGGCATGTGAGGAGTGCCTGTCCCAATGCGGTTAAACCGCAGGAAAGCGGACGATTGGTGAGGAGCGACCCCTCTTCACCGCACACTGAAGGGGAGGAGGCGGATCGAGCGGTTAATCCACCCACCGCACCGACTGCGGTTAGCGAAGCGCCAGACCCGATCACCCCGACCGGGGGGGTGGGGGAGGGAGTGATAGACTTAGAACGTGAGGTGACTAACCCCGCCCCTCCACTTAAGGTGGGAATGAAAGTGGTTGAACCCTCTCCCATTTCGTCCACTGTACACGACAGTGCGGACGATACCATGGAAGTATCGGTAGCGGACACCAGGAAAAAAGGTCAGAAGCGTTCAAGTGATGAATCCTGTGATTCCGAAGAAAAACAAAATAAGATTCAGATCGTGTCAGGTTCGCAGGACCTCCAGGGTGAGGCCTACATCGGAAACTCCTTGGCGGTAATGGAGATGGTACCGGAAGTGTGTGTACATGAGGAAGATTCGCTGGCACAACTTGCCTAGATTCTGCATGATCCGGAAAATAGTCGATCCTGGATGTGGTAAGTCCTTGTCCTGATAACCAAACTCACTCAGAGGAGTTAGCAGCTGGATCTGCCAGTGAGGAAAAAATAGATAAAGGGGAAAGTCCTTACGACTGTGAGGATAACGGGAACCCTTCCCTGACAGATAAAAATGAAAGGGATGATGAGCTGGGGGACATACTTATAGCCACAGAGGATATGGTAAATTTGGAAGGGTCTGCAAAGCGCGCGGAGGTCCTTGACCCTGTAGAATTGCTGTTTCCAAAACGAAGTGTTCAACAAATAGGAGGAAAAGATGCAGATCAAGATGAAGCACTTGATTCTGATGAAACCTCTTCTACTCCACTCTTTCGTGCTTTAAGTGCTCAAGAGAGTGAGGCGGGTGATGACAATACCATCACCATGGTTTCTCAAGAAAATGTTATCAAGTTCCTTGAAGAAACGTTCAGGAAAAGACATGTAAAAATCAAAGACTACTTTCCGAATCTGCATGATTTTATTTTGACTGCAAAGAACATGATTCGTGAACCTTATCAGGTTAACATGTCAGAACCTCAATTCCAGAGGCTAAGAAAATGTGTAACTCGAGCGGGTAAGGAACTTTATGAATAGTTAACAGAGTGGAGATAAAAGTAGCATCCTTAAACATCAACGGTGGTCGCAGTTGTGTGCGTCGCCTCCAGGTGTTTCAAATGTTTCAGAATGAAAAAATTGTTGTGCTGATGTTACAAGAGACGCATGCAAATCAGTCTTCTGAGGTTGAGTGGCGTAATATCTTTAAAGGTTGTCACTTTCTCTCCAGTGCTTTCGTTGATGCCCAGGCTGGTGTTGCAGTAGTCTTACATCCTAGACTCCAGCCGTGGGAGATCAGATGTAGGGAAATTTGCAAGGGCCATTTACTATCTGTGGAGTTTGTCAGCGGTAATCAAAAGATTTGCACGACTAATGTATACTGCCCTAGTGCGAACTCTGCAAGAAGCGCGTTTCTTCACAAGTTAGCGGGTTTTTTAAGCACTATTAACCTGTCCATGTTGGTTTGTTTGGGGGGAGACTACAACTGTACCCTCAACCCACAACTTGATAGAAACACTCCTGAGCCTCATCCACCGAGTGCAAGGCCTTTGGCACAGCTCGTTAAAAAATTTCAACTTGTGGATGTGCGGCGGGTACAGAACCCGAACATGCGGCAGTACACGTGGGTTTGTGCCGCAATAAATCTTTTGACAATGGCTCGTTTGGATAGAATTTATGTTAACCATGATAAGGTAAATCTTGTTAAGAATTCTTATATAAGGCCATCCGGTTTTTCTGATCATCACATGGTCGTGGTTGTATGTGGCCTACCTCATCACGTTTGTAGAAGTGCATATTGGACTTTCAATGTCAAACTTTTACAAAGTGAGCATTTCAAAGAAGCATTTAGAATGGTATGGAAGGAATGTGAAATGCAAAAGTTTTCCAACCTAAATTTAAGGCAATGGTGGGATTGCACAAAATCCCAAATTAAGTGTTTTTGCCAGCAATACTGTCGTTATAATACATGTAACACACTCGGTATGATAACTGCCTTAAAAAACGATATACTTTATTGTGAGCAGAAATCTGGAATGTCCAACGAAAATGTCCAGCAGTTGTCAGAGAAAAGAACACTACTGGCTGAAATGGTGAAAGAGCATGCATCTGGTGCTTTCCTCCGACTGCGAATGGACAATATCCAACTTGACAAACCAAACAAAGACTTTTTCAATTTGGAAAAGTCAGCCAAGATCCCTCAACAAATTCATGCTTTGCGCTATTCTGCCGGTGCGCTTCTGTCTTCTCAAAGTGACATCAAGAATGAATTACGAAACTTTTATTCAAAGCTGTTTGCCTTGAGAATGGTGAACCAGGAAAACAGAAACGGGATGTTTGAACTGCTCCCATCTCTGTCTGAAGACCAGCAACAACAACTGGAGCCTGGCATCTCTCTTGGAGAACTTACTGCTGCTCTTAAAGGAATCCAAGATGGGAAAGCCCCTGGCCTTGACGGCCTCCCAGTTGAATTTTACAAGGCCTTTTGGGACATTCTAGGCCCTACTCTACTTGACATCTTTCATGATAGCCTTGAACAAGGTGAATTGCCATTAAGTTGCCGGAGGTCAGTTTTCTGTCTCCTTCCAAAAAAAGGGAACTTGCAAGACGTCACAAATTGGCGGCCTGTGTCACTCCTAAATACGGACTATAAAATATTGTCGAAGGCGCTCGCGATACGTCTAAAGGAAGTCATCCCCCTTTTGATTGATATTGATCAGTCTTATTGTGTTCCTGAGCGTTCTATTTACGATAACATTTTTTTGGTGAGAGACTTGATCAGTCTCAGTCATACTACATCTCATGGTTTTGGTTTGGTTCTTTTAGATCAAGAAAAAGCTTTTGACAGTGTTGACCATTCTTTTTTGTTTGCTGTACGAAGGAGAGCTGGTTTTGGACAAAATTTTGTTTCCTATGTTAAGTTGTTGTATGTAAATGAGTCCTGTCTGTTGAAGGTAAACAACAGCTTATGTCGCCCTTTTCCCTTTCAGCGAGGCATCCGTCAGGGCTGCCCGCTTTCAGGTATGCTCTGCAATCTCTCGGTCGAACCTTTACTAGCTTTGCTCCGCAATTCAGTGGAAGGAGTCTCCTTAACAAAAAACTACAAAATAGTTACTTCAGCTTATGCGGATGACATTTGTGTTGCTGTTTCCAGCCAAAATGATGTGAGTGAGGTCTCTCGATGTCTGTCCCAGTTTGAGCTCACTTCCATGGCAAAATGGAAGTTTGAGTGTTTGAGCTCACTCACTTGGAGATCTCGCGAGATCTTGGAGACGGCGGCAGGGATTTTCGAAGCTCCACACGGTCTCCACGTTTTTCGAAGTTAAGTCTGTTCACAATTGTATTTTGTCGAAACTGTATTTATCTTTCGGTGTGTGAAGTTATTGTGTGCAACTTTGGTTGTTTCTCGGTGTTTATCTTTCATAAATTGATCGTCTGTTTGCCGTGTCGCGAGCAAGGCCTTGTACAGTGTGCACTGTACAACCTTGAGGCTTTGTTTTTTCTCTCAGTGGTCCGTCGTTTGTGATCCAATAACTTTCGTTCTCTGTATTCCCAGTCTTTTCACCCATAGCCTACTTCCTTGTGTAAATCTCAACTCAAAAAAAAAACAAAAAAAAAAAAACATTTCCTTCTCTGTTCTCATTCGTTTATTCATTCTTATTCGTTCGTTCGTTCTTCGACCACGTGTTTCTCCCCCATTTCCCCAGATAGTTTTCACTCATTAACCTTCAATGTTTACACTTTCCCCTCAAGTTATGTATTCCGTCATATTTTATAACACCTTTTTCTTCTTCTTCTTTAAAAGGCTGCTTTCGACTTGCTCACCAAATCAATTCATCCCAAAAAAAATATCCATCTCCTATAGTGCCTTTTTTCTACATTCCCTAAACTCTCCTGCACTCCATCCTCCATCCAGCGTCCTTAAACGTATTTTTAACTCGAAGGTCACAAGAAACTCATTTTGCAATAAATGTTCGTTTCCCATAAATCGTACACTTTCAAAAATCCAATCTCACCCCTCCCCTCCAAATCTTCCCCATAACCCCTCCCCTCCAAATCTTCCCCATCACCCCTCCCCTCCAAATCTTCCCCATCACCCATCCCTTTCAAATCTCCCCCCTTGCCCCCTCCCTCCTAAACTACCCCCTCACCCCTCCCCGCCAAGACGCCCCCTCGCCCCTCCCCTCCTAGACTCCTGCCTCACCCCTCCCCTCCAAATCTCCCCCATATCCCATCCCTTTCAAATCCCTCCCCTTGTCCCTTCCCTCCCAAACTCCCCTCTCACCCCTCCCCTTCAAATCTCCCCACCCTCATTGCTTCTCAATTTCCCCCCTCTCACTCCCCCTCCTCAAAGCGTCCTCCCCGCTTCTTCCCCCTTCAAACTCTCACCTCCATCTCCCCCAACCTTCTGCCTCGCTCTTCCCCCTCCTCAAATAACACCTCATTGTGGCTCACCCAATCACCATCAAACCTTTTGTCCGCCCCATCCTTCCCTTTCTCCGAGCTATTCTGAAATCTCTGACACACCTTCAACAGCTCTCCCTACCTCTTCCACCTCTTCCACATCTTACCCTACCCCTCCTCCCCCCTGTTCTGTATCTGATGCTCCCCCTTCCTCTTCATTAACGGTATGGACCTCAAACATCCGGGGCCTTCGTTCAAACTTAACTGATCTCTCCATACAGGTTGCTTCTGTCAAACCAGACGTGATCTGCTTAACAGAAACTTTCCTCCTTTATGATGTCTCTGATTCCATAGTATCTCTCCCGGGCTACTCCCTCCTCCGGTATGATAGACCTGAGCCTCGTCCTGGAGGCGGGGTTGCTATCTTTATCAAAAACTCTCTTCCTCACTCGCCCTGCACTGCACTCTCTCCACCTCACCCCCAGGAATACCTCTGGCTACGGCTTCCCCTTCGCTCCCACCTCTTGTTCATATGTGTGTTGTACCGTCCACCAAACAGTGATGACTCCATCTACATCTCGCTGTCTGATGATATGGACCAACTTCTATCTACTCATCCCAACTCTCTCTTCCTCATATGTGGTGATTTCAACTGTCATCATGCCAGTTGGCTGGGTGTGGGTACCTCTCTCACCAGCCATGGCTCCTCAGCAAAGGACTTCTGCGACTCACTGGGACTGACACAATCTGTCAATTTCCCGACCCGGATCTCAGTCAACGGAACATCTTCTCTTCTGGACTTGGTTATGACGAACTTCCCTGAAAATGTCTGCTGCTCTTCTTCTGCTCCGATCGGATCATCTGATCATGTCCTTGTTAAAGTGGACATCTCTCTGACCATCCTCAGGGAGCCTGCTCAGCGTCGACGAGTCTGGCATCACTCAGGCCAACTGGCACGGTCTTCAAGCAGCCATCAATCATCTGGACTGGTCTCCCATCTCTACCACCTCTGACATCAACTCATCCTGGGAATTCTTCCAAAGTAAATTGCTCTCTCTCATGCACAGATTTATCCCATCTCGTCTTCAGTTGTCATACCCTTCCTCCCGTCCATGGTACACGGAATCTTGTGGTGAGGCTGTTGCCCAGAAACAACTTGCCTTCGTCTCCTGGAAAGCAAATCCAACGGAAGGAAATCTCATTTCCTTTCACAAAGCCCGAAACAAGTGTGTGTCCACCCTCAGGAGAGCCAGGAAACAATATCTCTCCGTTCTCAAGACCGAACTCTCTTATCTGTCTCCCTCTTCCAAATCCTGGTGGCGTCTGGTCAAATCCGTTTGTGGTGTTTGTTCCCCCTCCATCCCCTCCCTTACCTCAAACGGCTACACAGCTGACTCCGCACGTGAAAAAGCTGAATGCCTCAACTCTGTGTTTGCCTCTAAATCTTGTGTCCCAAACCCATCCCTCTCTGTACCCACCATACCCAGTCGTACCCTGCTGCTCCTGGACTCCGTGTCCTTTCCTCCTGACAAGGTGGAAAAGTTTCTGTCAACCCTCGACTCTGATTCTGCAACTGGACCCGACGGCATCAGCCCACGGGTCCTAAAATCCTGCTCTGCTGCTCTATCTCACCCTCTCTCTGTTCTCTTCACCCTCTCTTTTGCTCAAGGTCAACTGCCATCTGCTTGGAAATCAGCCAACATCACCGCTTTGCACAAAAAAGGTGCAAAAACAGATCCTAGCAACTACAGACCAATCAGCCTTCTCCCAATTATCAGCAAAGTCATGGAATCCATCATTGCTTCTGATATGAAATCTTTCCTCTTCTCCAATGGCTTGATCTCTGATCATCAATTTGGTTTCAGACCTGGTCACTCTACTCTGGACATGCTGCTTCTGCTGTCTCAACAATGGATGGAGGTCCTCAATGCCAAACAGGAAATTAGAGCTGTCTCCCTCGACATATCACGTGCCTTCGACACGGTCTGGCACCCCGCTCTGCTCACCAAACTCTCCTCCTTTGGTATCCATGGAAATCTCCACGCATGGCTGGCGGACTTCCTCTCTAGTCGTCGTCAACGTGTGGCCCTGAATGGGTTTCTCTCATCTCCTCTTCCTGTTCAGGCCGGAGTTCCCCAAGGCAGTGTTCTGGGCCCCGTGCTTTTTCTGGTCTTCATCAATGATCTCTCTGACTCTCTCGAAAATCCTCTCTATCTCTTTGCTGATGACTCCACTCTCTGCCGCTCCATTCCTCTTCCCTCAGATCGGCAGTCTGCTGCCTCCTCACTCTCTGAAGACCTGGACAAAATCACAGACTGGTCAAACAAGTGGAACATGTCTTTCAATCCTGACAAATCTCACACTCTTACTATGTCTCTCCGAAAAGATCGACTGGACAACCCTCCCATCTACTTTCTCAACAATCCTCTCCAAGAAGTTCTGTCGCTCAAGATTTTGGGTCTCACTATCTGCCATGATCTTTCTTGGGAAAACCACATTTCCAAGCTGGCCTCCAAAGCCAGTCGCCGACTGGGCATCCTCCGTCGTGCGAAGTCCTTCCTCGGCACACCTGAGCTCCTCACCACATACAAGGCTTTCATCCGCAGCTCAATGGAATACTGTTCTCCCCTATGGGCCGGTGCTCCTGCCTCACACCTAGCTCGGCTTCACGCTGTTGAAACCAAAGCTTTCAGAATTATTGGAATCTCCCGCGATGAAGCTATCTCTGAGGGCCTTTCACTCACTCACCGCAGGCAGGTAGGTGGTCTTTCTGTCTTCTACCGACTCCTCTCCGGCCTTGCACCCCCAGCTCTCTCTGTGCTCTGTCCCCCAAATATTCCTACAGGTCGCACAAGATCTGCCAGCAACCCTCTGATGGTTAAACTGCCGAAATCTCGGCTCTCCGCTCACCTTCACTCTTTCATTCCTCTTTTCTCCCGCCTCTGGAACAAACTCCCTCACTCCCTTCAATCCCACTCCTCCCTCCAGGTCTTTAAAACAGCTGTTCACCACCATCTCTTATCTTCCCCCATCCAAAACCTTGATCTTTTCTACCCCCGCTAATTCACCCCAGATCCACCTTGTTTGAAATTCCAACTTCTTTCCTGGAAGTCCTGGCAGTGTCCATATGTTTTATACCTCTCCCACTGCCCCCTTCCCACGCCCCCCCCCCCCCAAAGCCCTCGCCCTCTCTCAGATCTCTCGATGTCTCCATGTCTCTCGGTCCCTGCTCTCAAATGTTGTGTTTGTGTCCTTCCCCCTCTCTCCCCATCTTGTCTACCGCTCCCTATGTTATATGTTTTATGTGTCGGTTTGTCTTTCTGTGTGATTAATGTTCGCTCTTTCACGAGCCTCGATCTTGTATACAACAAAAAAAAAAAAAAAAAAAAAAAAAAAAAAGTAAATTGGAACAAAAGTGTTGCCTTATGGGTGGGCCCCAGTCCACCTTCCTCAGCTCTGCCTGTGTTACCAGGAAGAATGCAGTGGAACAAAGAGGGGTTTAAATATTTAGGGTTATTTCTCGGAGTCCAAGCATATGAACAAAAAAATTGGGAGGGTTTCTTGGAAAGAATCAAGCAGAAACTGGCTAGATGGAAACGGTTGCACCACCTTCTATCACTTAAGGCAAGGGTGACAATAATAAATAACCTGGTGGTTCCATTTATTTGGCATAAAGGTATCCCCCTCCAACCTCCGAGATACTTGGTCACAGGCATTCAGAGGGTTCAAACTCAGTTTTTCTGGGGAGGCCACCATTGGCTTGGACCAGACATGGTGTGCAGACCCCGAAATGCAGGTGGCCAAAGCTTGATACATGTCCCGAGTCAGATAATGGCTTTCCGCATGTTGACGATAAAGCGTTTATTGTATGGTGAGTGCGTCCCGTGGCGGCCTCTCACAAATGCTTGGCTGCAGGAAGCAGATGGGTTGAAGTATGACCGAGAGCTCTTCCTCATGGAACTGCAGCATGTCAACACGACTCTGCTCCCCGAGTTTCATCAGAGCCTTCTGAATGCCTGGCAAGACCTTGGAATACAATGATTAGAGGTGTCCTACGATGCCAAAAAATATATGCATGAGCCATTGGTTCTGAATCCTTTATTCCCTGAAATTTCAACCTCCAGGTCATTTATGCATTGCTTCACCTGTAATGGAATAAACAGAGTGCGAGACCTGATGAAGCCTTCCCTAAATGGATGGTTATCCACCGGTTCTCTCACATCAAAAGTGGGGGTTCGGTCATCTAGAATGGTGGACAAAGTTTTGAGAGTTGTGATTAAAACTTTCAGGGAATTAAATATCGGGTGGACTGGGGCAGATGAAGTGGTGGACTCTCGTCTCTATTTCCCCGAGCTCCAAGTCACCTCAAAAAAACAACAGGGTGTCTTCTCAAAGTCAGATGGTTGCGGTGTGTTCCATGTGATGGGAAAAAAGCTATTTATGGGATATGCCAAGAGGTGCTTATACCGGGTTTCACAAAACCTTTAAAAAATCGGTGGGATGAGATCATTCCGGCTAATTCGTTCCTATCTCCAGTGTGGAAAGAGATGTATAGGTCTCCAACCTTAGGTCGAACCGGAGACTTAAATTGGAGATTATTTCATCAGGCCCTGGTCACCAAATACTTACTTAATAAGTTTGATCCCTCTGTACAGAATGTTTGTCCTTTTTGTGAAGAGGCTGAAAATGTGACCCATGCTTTCGTGAAATGTAAGGGATTGGTACCCCTTTTTTGTTTCCTCCAACAGCTCTTTTATAAATTTAAGTTTGTTTTTTCTGTTGCAATTTTTGTGTATGGCATTGAAAGGAGCACCAAGAGCAAGACAGCGGTCCCTTTCTTGAATTTTCTGTGCGGAATTGCTAAACTTGCAATTTATAAAACGAGGAAGATCAAATTGAGTGGCAGAGATGAAAATGTGCTCTTTTGCTTTAAAGGAATAGTGTCGGCCGGGATAAGTTTCGGCAGTGTGAACGACGATTTTTTTTACAGATGAGGTGTTGTTTGTTTTTGTAAATTTTACTTATGCTCAATGTCCACATATACATGTATATACATCCTTTTTGCTTGTACAACTTTCTTTTCTTGTAAAAAATTTTGTGGTGTTTTCTCCGTGTGTGTTTTGATACTTTTATAATAAAAGTCACATAAAAGTCTCTCTCTCTCTCTCTCTCCTGGAGAAGAAGGCTGTGCCATCCTTGTGCTTTTCAATCTCAGTGCTGACTGAGTTGTGCGCGCTGTATAGAGCGAGGAGCTTTTGCTGCGTCAGCATTTTGAAGGAGGTTTTGCCTCACAGTCTCTTTGGAGGTGAAGGAGGTCATCTTCACTGCTCACCCCACGGCTCTGGGCGTCTTTACCTTCGTCGGCCGGCGCCACCTTGTGCGCTCCGGCATGAGAGGATTGAACTTGGCCACCGCCGCTAGCCTTACAAAAAGGGGCCATTTGGGCCAAAATATAAGTGCAGGCACGAAAAGGGGTTTCGATTATTTCATTTTCCCCTTTGTGTTTGTATTTGTGACTGAATGTATATATATATATATATATTTTTTGTTACGATTATTATTTCTTATTTTGTGTATATGAGTGAGTGGGTGAGGGTGTGCGTTTTTGCATGAACTAATTTTTGCATGTGTGTGTGTTTTTGTATGTTGAGTGGTGTATGTTGTAAGAGTATGTGGTTGGTTGGTGTTGTGTGTGTGTATGTATGTGTATGTATGTGTATGGGTGTGTATGAATGATCTGGTGTGTTTTGTTGGTGAGTGGTGAAGGGTATAAAGGTGGGTGTTTGCGTGTTCCACCATGTTTGTTTGGTGCTGTGGATTCTGGATGTGGAGGTGTTGTTGTTGTAGTCTGCGTTCGCACTGGCTGGGGGTGGGGATATGTACGCATCCAGGTGTAGTTGCTGCATGTGGATGTGTATTCGCCCCTGCTGGCCCACCTTAGCTGACCGTATCGAGGTTGAAGGGCCGAAACGGGATGATGCTGAGGACCTCGACTGAGGACCCGGTCAGTGCGGTACACTTGTGACCAGGTGTGTTTTGAACCTGTGTGTATATATATATATATATATATATATATATATTGTAACGGATTTGAGAAGTGTAACAATTTTGAGAAAGTGTAACGAATGTGAAAAGTATGGTTTTGTTGTGTGTAACACCCTCGTAAAGTAAAGAATGGTCGCAGCTCGTCCTCTTAGTTAATTCCATGAACCTACACACAGGACACGATATATCCTTTTAAATAGTTAGTCCCTTATTCTCTGTGTAGGCTAAGGATGTGTTTCCCACTAGTTTGACTCTTCATTGCACCGAATTAAATAAGAGTAGGCCCTCCGACGCCCCATGGCAGCTTCCAAGTGCCAGGTTTGCACTTTGCTGCATTTTCATCTGCCGTCCACTTTGCAGCAGTTGACTCCATTACGCACGAGGTAACGCCGAAGAAGAAAGGCGGGTCTCCACCTCGTCATAGAGGGGAGGAGTAAGTCGGCCCCGCTCATCCAACCCAGAACGAGGGGTTTGGCTTGAGGGGGCGGAGAGAGAACGTTTGGGGAAGGTTCGAAAAGGGTGAAGGGCGGGGCCTATATAACCCGCTGAGAGATGCTCCCAAAAGGAGATGAGCTGAGAGGAGGGATGAGTTCTGGGTCCAGGAGATGCGCTGGAGACGAGCAGGTGTGACCGAGCCGCCGTGAAACGTGCCGCGCTGCAGGAGAAACGGACCGGGGCAACGCAAGGAGCGCACGAGGCAGTACGGAGAAAGGAACTTCGCCCACGCAGTTTGGGACCAAAGCTCGGCTTCTTGACGGCGGTGCCTTCTGGCCCGACCGTGCCCAGCACCCGCTGAACCTTCCTTGCCTCTAAAAGCCACCCATCTCCAAGCCAATCCTTCCTGCCTGCATTTCCCCGTGTAAGTGTGATCGTCCGTCTGTCTTTAATGTTGTCCTGGGGTTTATTAATTAAGCTTGAATAGATAAGCTAATGATTTCACTGTGTGTCTGCTCCTTCCATTTTCTGTATATAACCGACTGCTCTCGTTGCTTTGGCTTGTGAAAATACTTAATAAATCCTGTTATTCCTCCGTACTTCTTCTTCTTCTTCATTCTCGTTCGGTCGCTTTAGAGGTTTCCATATTGAGTAGCTGCGGCGCGATACGGCCAAAGTTTGGGGTGAATCGGGTTTTAGTCAGGGAAGCACTGTTCGGTCGCGGAGCCTCCACTCGGCAAACATACCATCTTTAACCGCGTACCATAACAATTGGTAGTCAGGAGTTGGGATTCGAACCTGGGACTAAATTTATTTAGCCCAAATTGTGGACACCAATTGTGTTATTACAGTAACAAATTGGTGTCGGGGAGTGGGATACGAGGCCCAAAGCGCGCTTAACGCGCTCAAAATTACAAGCAGCTGGAAATTGTTTTTTTTTAAAGGAAAACCCGAATTTTGAAATCGCGCCATGGCTGGTCAAGGCGACGGGATGCCGGTGGGAGAGATAGAGATAAACGGGGTGGAATCGACCCAGGACCTCGGGGAAATGTATGTGGAGGAAAGGGAGGAGGAGAACATTGGCGATGTGGTTGAGGCGTATCAGACGCGCAAAATGGCGCTCTCGCGCACGAGGTTTCGGGCACGCAAAATGGCGTCCTCGCGCACGTGGGTGTAGCGGCACCAAATTTTGCCGCGCCCGCGACCGTAGCAGCGCCACCGGTGGATTTGAATCTTTTCATGATACAAATGAAGGCCCTTATGGAAAAGAATAGTGAGCAAATGGGGAACCAAATGAGGGCTCAGAGTGAGCAATTGGAGGGCCGAATGGGAGACCAAATTGGAGGTTTGAAACACAGTATGGGGGTAATGGGGGGCAAAATGGGAGAAATGGGGGAACG
This sequence comes from Myxine glutinosa, assembly GCF_964187855.1. Lineage (NCBI taxonomy): Eukaryota > Metazoa > Chordata > Myxini > Myxiniformes > Myxinidae > Myxine > Myxine glutinosa. The sequence continues at coordinate 5,085,294 of NC_136269.1, forward strand.
GCTAGAAGCTAAATTTGAGGGGTTAGACAACGGGATAAAAGAGGTAAAGAATGGGTTAACGGGGGTGGAAAATAGAATGGCTGCCCAGGAGAATCAGTTAGAGGGGGTGAAAAATGGGTTAATGGGGTTAGAAAATAGGATGGAAGACAAATTGTGGGAAATAGGGGAGCAATCCGCCCGGGAAATCGAACAGATGGGGAACCAGATAGAGGAGGTGAAAATCGGGGTAGAAACCAAACTGGATGCTCAGAGGGAAGAATTGGGACAGATGAGGGTGGCATCTACAAAAGAGAGGGAGGAGATGAAAGAGGAGATACGACGAGGTGTAAGTGAGGAGGTCTCGGGGGTACGCGAGGAGGTAAAGCGAGGTGAAAAGCGTACAGAGAAAGAGGTGAGGAACAATACAGCTAGGTTACAGGGGGGGATAGAGGGTCTGAGGAAGGGAGTAGAACAGCTGACAGTGGGACAAAAGGAACTAGTGGACCAGGTGGAAAAGAACACGGCAATAATCGGGGGGTTAAAAGCGACACAAAAAGACATTAAGAACGAATTAATAGCGACACAAAAGGAATGTCAGATGGTACATGAGGGGTTGACAAAGAAGTTGGAGGAGGTGACAGAAGTAATGGAGACGAAGGACCGAGAGGTGAGGACGCACATAGAAACGGTTAAAGTGGCGTTAGAGGAAGAGATAGAGGGGGCGCACAGGGAGATGAAGGAGGTAAAGGAAAAATTAGAGGAGGTGGAAGAAGGGGTGAGTGAAATTAAGAAGAGACGGAGGGAAACTAAAAAGGAGATAAGGGAGGAAGTGATGGAGTATGTGCAAGGTCTGTGTTAAAATCATGCTGATGTGCTCACGAACCAAATATAGAGTTTGCAGGTGGCAGAGGAGGTGCGACGACGAGGTACCGAGGTGAGTGGCAATATAAGAGGAAATGTATATGATGTGAGGGGAGCTTCAGTCGGCTTGGGGGTTGATTTAGACCCGGGTGTTCGTGAGGGACCAATGGTGAGGTGTGTGACTGGTCCGGAGTGGGTGGAAAGAGGAGGTGTGCAAGGAGGTCTGGCTATGGGGAGTGAGGGGGGTGCTGGTGAGCAAGGGTGTGCGGGTATGGAGTGGGTAGCGGGTTGCGGAAGGGCGACCCAGGCATCGACACCACGGGGGGTAGTGTTTGGAGGGACGGGGGACGCGCGGGAGCCCCCCGGGAATAGCGGACTGTGGGAGCCCGAACCGTTTGGTCCCGCGTTGATCCCACAAGGAGTGACGCGTGGGGTCCGACCTTCGGGTGCCCACAAGGTCCCACTCGCGCCGTATGACGGCAAAAGCGATTTGAGGGCGTACCTGGCACAGTTTGAGTACGTGTGTAAAGGCAACGGTTGGAATCCGGACGAAGGTGGAGTACACCTGGTAGGGGCACTGCGCGGTGCGGCGGCGGAGGTGCAGACAGCTTTACCACCGGGTGCTCTCACCCTGCCAGCTCTCCGTGCGGCTTTAATTAACCGTTTCGGTATTGAGCAGCAAAGTGAGCTTGTTAAAGCTCAACTTGCGCAGCGTAAACGCAAGCCCCAGGAGACCATCGGGGAACTTGCTCACGATATTCGCCGCGCGGTAGGGATCGCACACGTGGACTTGGCAGCGAGTTCCCAGGAAAGCCTGGCGCTGGATCACTTTATTCAGGCCCTTCCGGATCTGGAGCTCCGACAACAGCTCGCCATGTGGCGCCCGCAGACCATGAGTCAGGCGGCCGACGCTGCAGCCCGTTGGGAAGCAGCGAGGCCCCTGGCCCGGGGAGGCGAGCGCCACGCAGTGGCGTTGCGTCAGGTGGGGCCCGAGATGGGGGGCGGCCCCCTTAGGGGGCCCGCCCCCGACGGGGGCCCTGACCTGGAGAGCATGGTTCGGAGGCTAGTGGATCGGCGTCTAGCGGGACCTGGACCATGGCAGGCGGCTCCAGTGGTGGCCCCCAGTAGTCCCCGACAGAGTACCCCAATTCGGACATACAGGGGGGGGAATTTGGAATACCGGAGGCAAGCACCTTACCAGGTGAGGTGCTATAATTGTGCTAGGATGGGTCACCGTGCGTGGGAGTGTCGAGCTCCGCGCCGGGACGTTCCCCGCCAACCGATGCCCTCAACTCCGCCCCGTATCGATCGGCCTAGCCGACCTCAGACACCCCCCCGCCAGGGCCCGGGAAACTAGAACGTGCCGGGCATGCAGGGCGGTGTTCGGCAGTAGGGGATGGGGAGAAGCCCTCGACGCGACAGGTCATTCATTGTGGCCAAATTGGAACGGGTAGTTTGACAATTCGGTGCAAAATTGCCGGCGTGGGGGTAGACGCCGTGGTGGACACGGGAGCCAGCGCCACGATCATCAGCCCCGTGGTCCTTAATTCGAGTGCAGACGGCTGGGGTAAAATCCAGCGTCTGGAAAATCATAGCTTGCAGCTGGCTACCGGGGCAACGGCTCCGATCATAGGGCGTGGTTTTGTGACCCTCAAGTTGGGATCGGTAAAGCAAGAGATAGAGGTTTGTGTGGCGGAGGTGTGCGACCCGTGCTTAATAGGGTTGGATTTGTTGACTGCCGGCTGTTGTAAAATCGACTTGGGCCGGGGGATCCTGCAATGGGGGGTGGAGGAGCTACCATTGGAGGGGGTGAGCACGGCCGAGAGGGTGGAGCTGGAGGCTCCTGAGGCCGTGACCATCCCTCCGGGGGCCGAGGCCATAGTGCCGGCCCGATGGTCAGCCCACCCGACATGGCAGGAATCCTGCGGCCTCAGGAGCCTCCAATGGTAGGTCGAACCGGTGGCAGCGCGATCCATACCTGGTTTAATCGTGGGCCGCACCCTTGTAAAAACGGACGGGCCGGTAGTGGCCGTCCGAGTAATTAATATTAGCACAGAACCACGCACTAGAGTGAGGGGCACGAAGGTAGCTGGCTGCACCCCAGTTAGAGAAGTCGCGTCAGTGAGGGGCGAGAACGTCCAGCCGAGCCGGCCCCAGGGGGAGCCTTCAATAAGTAATAGGAATTGGCCCGATCCCATTTGCGAGATGGTAAATCGTAGTAGTGTAGAGTTGGGAGGTACCCAGAGGGAGGCCTTACACAAACTGGTTGGGTCCCATTTGGACCTCTTCTCCTTGTCCACCGAGGATATTGGACGTACGGGCCTGGTGAAACATCAGATCCACACCGGTGAGGCCCGGCCTATTCGTCAGGCCGCCCGACGGCTCCCTTGGAGCAAGAGGGCGGAAGCTGACGAGCAGGTTAAAAAAATGCTCGACGCAGGTGTGATCGAGCCCTCGGGAAGTCCTTGGATGTCACCTGTTGTGCTGGTCAAAAAGAAGGATGGGACCACGCGGTTCTGCGTGGACTATCGCCAGCTAAACAACGTGACACTCAAGGACTCATATCCCCTGCCAAGGATTGATGACACCCTCGATGCCGTTGCGGGCTCAAATTGGTTCACAACTTTGGACCTCAAGAGTGGGTATTGGCAGGTGGAGATGGATCGGACAGGGAAGGAGAAAACGGCATTTTCCACAGCTAAGGGGCTGTATCAGTTCACTGTGATGCCGTTTGGTTTGTGTAACGCCCCCGCCACCTTTGAGAGATTGATGGAACATGTACTCGGCGGCATGCCATGGCAATCATGCCTGGTATACCTGGATGACGTCCTGGTACATGCCAAGACCTTCCCCCAGGCATTAGCTAATTTGGACCAGGTGTTCGGGTGCCTCAGACAGGCAGGGTTAAAGCTGAACCCGAGTAAGTGCACCTTGTTTGCAAGAGAGGTGGCCTATCTAGGTCACGTGATCGGCCGCGAGGGGGTAAAAACGGACCCAGACAAAATTAAAGCGGTAGAGGAGTGGCCCGCACCACGTACCATCAAAGAGGTGCGGGGATTTTTAGGACTCTGCTCCTACTACCGGCGCTTTGTGGCAAAATTTGCGGAGTTGGCCCGTCCCCTCCACCGGCTTACGGAGAAGGGGACGAGATTTAATTGGACACGGGAGTGCCACGAGGCCTTCCAAAAATTGAAGGGGTGTCTAACATCCGCACCCCTTCTTGCTTACCCCACTAGTAATGGGGCATTTACCCTGGACACGGATGCGAGCCAGGAAGGATTGGGCGCAGTTTTGTCTCAGACACAGGAGGGCGTGGAGAGAGTGATTGGTTACTATAGTCGGGCCTTAAGTAGGCCCAAGCGAAATTATTGTGTCACTCGCAAAGAGTTATTGGCTATGCTGGCTGCCATGAACCATTTCCACCCATACCTGTACGGGCGGAAATTTTCGGTTCGAACTGACCATTCCTTCCTGCAATGGCTCCTGCGGTTCAAGGAACCAGAGGGCCAAATTGCAAGGTGGTTGGAAAAGTTGCAGCAGTACGATTTAAATGTGACCCATAGGGCCGGGAAGGCCCATGGTAATGCGGACGCACTCTCTCGGCGTCCTTGTCTGGGGGAAAACTGCAAATTTTGTGCGAGACACGAGGAGAGGGAGCAATTGGGCAATTCTGCCCCGATTCTAGTCGTCCGGGCAACCCGGGTGAGAGGGCCAATTTTGCCACTAACCGCGGACGAGGAATTTGGAGATTTGGCTTGGAGCACGGCCCAGCAGGAGGATCCTGTCCTGGGGCCGGTGTTCAATTGGGTCCAATTGGGGCAAAGACCAAAGGGGGAAGAGGTCACCCCCCTCGGGGCGCAAACAAAGGCGTATTGGGCTCAGTGGCAGACCCTGGAGTTGAAAGGCAACATCTTATATCGCAAGTGGGTGGAGGTTCCCTCTGATAGAACTTCCTTGTTGGTGATAGTCCCAGACAAATTCAAGAACGTCATCTTACAACAGGTGCATGGTACTCGCTCCGGCGGCCATTTGGGCAGGACAAAGACAATATCTCGGGTCCGCCGGAGGTTCTATTGGGTGAATATGGGGCGCGACATACAGGACTGGTGTCGGAGATGCGACGCCTGTTCTGCCAAAAAGGGACCAGCACGGAGTATGAGGGCCCCCCTTCAATTACATCAGGTGGGGGCCCCCCTTGAGCGGGTGGCTATGGATATTCTAGGACCGCTGCCCCGCACCCACCAAGGTAATAAGTATATCCTCGTTGTGATGGACTATTTCACCAAGTGGCCGGAGGCCTACGCCCTCCCCAACCAAGAAGCCGGGGTTGTGGCGCAGGCCTTCGTAGAAGGATTTGAATGTCGGCACGGGATTCCACAGGAGCTGCACACCGATCAGGGTCGAAATTTTGAAAGTCAATTGCTAAAAGATGTGTGTAGACTCCTGTCAATTCGGAAAACCAGGACCACGCCCTTGCAGCCACAATCTGACGGGATGGTGGAAAGGTTCAATCGAACATTGATCCAACAACTGGCATTGTTCACCACCACCCGTCAGGATGACTGGGACGAACATCTCCCGTACCTGTTGATGGCCTACCAAACTAGCCAGCACGGGGCCACCGCATGCAGTCCAGCGTTGCTTATGTATGGGCGGGAGTTACGGGCTCCCGCCGACTTGCTATGCGGTCCTGTGCCAGACCACACCGCCGAGGGAGGGTTACGCACGTCACCTGGAGGAAGGCATGGAGCGGGTCCATGCCTTCGCCCGCCGCCAGCTCCATCTGGCGGGGGCCTAGATGAAGCGCAGGTACGACGACCGGAGCCAGGGGAGTCAATACGCTCCGGGGATGAAGATTTGGTTCTTTAATCCCCGGAGACGGAAGGGAAGGTGCCCAAAACTCACCTCCCCCTGGCAAGGCCCAGGAGTCGTCCTGTCGCAAATCTGTGACGTGGTCATTAAGATCAAAATGGGGCCACGGACCCCCCCTCGGATCGTCCATGCCGACCGGATAAGACCTTATGCCGGCGAGCAGGCGCCCTCATGGATCGCCTCGGCTCTAGATGCCGAGGCAGGACCCAGTACCTCTTGCGACGGGGGCTCGTAGCGTTAGAGGACTGGGGGGATGGTAGTGGGAGATGCCCCATGTGAAGGGATGGCCAATCCACCATCCCTCACAAAAAGGGGGGCAAAGGAGCACTAGCTTATGGGGTTTATGGCAGTGTAAGCTCGCCGAGGGAGGGTTTGGATAATGTGTAGGGACCTAGAAGATGACATTAGGTAACGTTAAGGTTACTTCGTGACTGATACCTGTAGTGGGGACGCAGGTAGATTAGTGTGGATTATAATGACGTGGTATGTGCTTAGTTTAAAGGGAAGACGGGGAGCACTAAGTTAGCAGGGAAACAGGTAGTTGAGATGATGCCGTGTGAGTGTTGGAGGTGTATTCAAGTGTATTGAGCAGTGTGTGAGGAACAGGTGTGATTGAACACGTGTGATTGCACAGGTGTGCAACTGAACAGGTGGATGGAGCAGTGTTTGAGTGATGATAATGGTGAGGTGTGTTGTGTTGACCAACTGGTCCAGGAAGAGGAGGAAGGTGCAGGTGGCACCAGGTGTGAGTGCACAGGTGTGCACCAACAGGTGTGTGGAATACATGGAGTGTGGAATATATGGGGTAATGGAATGGATGGTCGTGGAGTGAGTATGGTGGAAATTGTGGAGTGGAGTGGATGGTGCGAAGGTGTGAATGGGGGAAGAGTGGACCCCCATCACGAATACCCGGGGCGGGTAGTGTAAGTGTTAGGTAGAGGGTATAGGTAAATTGTGGTTGGATATTGGCATCTGTGGTGCGTGGTGAAAGAATGGTATTTGGATGGGTGCATTAGTGTTGTGGAAATGGCTGGGCGTGTAGCCTGTTAGTGTGTGTAGTTGGTTTGGGCACTCCACCACTGTGAGGATGTCGGCCAGGTGAGGCCGCAGGTGGGCTCTGGGAGCCGGTAGAGTTGTTGTGGACGGGGCCCGAGGATCCGGAGGACGGACCCGGGTAGCCCAGTGCCAGAGGGCACCAAGGGGTGACAGAGCCAGGAGGGGCCTTCCCCAGTTAGTTAGGTTAGGGTGAGGAGCTAGGTAAGCTCGGGTGGCAACTGCAGTGGTGGAGGTGTGCAGGTGGGTAGACCTGCTGGGAGAGCTACACGTCACAGCCCAGAAATTGTGCAAGGGCACCGGGAGATGAATCGGGGGAGTGAGACCCCAAATTGAGCAGCACCACAGTTTGGTCAATGGGAATTGGTTTTTAAAACCCATAGTGTAAGTTGGCCAATGGATTGGCAGGGAAAGACCCCGGGTAGTGTAAAGTGTGTTAAAGTCATTTAGAGGATAGCTAGGATTAGAAAGTCTCCTCGCACCATCTGCATCCACTCACCTGAGGTGACAGGTACCTCCACACCAGGCCAGGTTGGTTTAATTATTTTATGATGCAAATGTTTTGGATTGTGAGATGCATCATGACGTGGGTGTGACATTGTGCTTGATGTTCCATCTCTCCCTCCTTATGAGGATTGATGACGAATTGGGTGATGGCAAATTTTGGTTAGAGGGATTGTGGAGACGAATTTGGTATTGAAGAAATATGGGGAAGACGTGACAGTAGCGCCGAATTTGTAAATGTGTAGATTTTGTAAATATGGGGTAAGGGCAAGGGTAGTGTAGGTGACGGGGGGCGGGGGGGGGGGGGGGGGGTGACGTACGGCAGGGACGAGCTTTCTCATTTCGCTCTCCGTACGCATTTCGCCTTGCATTGCCTTATTGATGTGTACCCTTGTGACCTTACCCCTCGCTCATTTGTCTTCCCCCTTTTGTCTCCCACCTGAGGACTGTGCGCCACTGGGTATTGAGGGGAGCGTGCAGAGGTCGTCTTGTGTGCCAGGACCCTCTCAACCAGCATGCATTGCACTGATGTACCACTTTATGGACCGCTGTTCTGCGGCCGAGTACCACTTGATGGACCCCAGGTTCTGGGGCAGGGCACCTCTGTTGGAGACCGGCAATAGTGGCCAAGGAATCTTGCTTGCGGACCTCGGTAAGGTGGCACCTATGCCAAACAGGTGGACCACCCTTAGTTGGCCCCTGTGGCCCTAAATAAAAATGGACACGGTTTGTGCTTTCTATATTTCCAAGTAGGCCGCATGAAACAAGAAGACATCGGGAAGAACATCGGCCCAGCAGAGAAGAAGAAGACCACCACCAGTTGTTTTTTTTGTGTGTTTATTACAAACAGTAATGACTGTGCACTGGTTGGTGCTCTTGGGTGCTTTTGGGTGCTTTGGTGTTATTGGTACTGGTGCATCGATGCAATGCGTGCTGTCTCCTCCCTCCCAACAGGAATTTCCTTCTTTTTGTTTCCCTAAAAAAAAAACAAAAAAAAAAACACAGGTCCTGGGTTGCGTTGTAAATAAGAAAGAACATCACTGTAAATAATGCTCCCCACCATAAATGTATAGCTTGAAAACAATTCCGTAGTTCGGTTATCCTGTGGGCGCAAATCTGTTAGACAGGGTGCAATGCAGCAGGGGGACATATTTATTTGTGTTTTAAGATTGTTACACTCAGGGTCAGGTTAATTGTAGAGGGAATTACACCTACGTGTCACACTAAGTTAAAGTTTTGTAGGCCCGAGTTTGGGCCTGAAGAAAGGAGGGTGCAGTGTAATGGATTTGAGAAGTGTAACGGATTTGAGAAGTGTAACAATTTTGAGAAAGTGTAACGAATGTGAAAAGTATGGTTTTGTTGTGTGTAACACCCTCGTAAAGTAAAGAATGGTCGCAGCTCGTCCTCTTAGTTAATTCCATGAACCTACACACAGGACACGATATATCCTTTTAAATAGTTAGTCCCTTATTCTCTGTGTAGGCTAAGGATGTGTTTCCCACTAGTTTGACTCTTCATTGCACCGAATTAAATAAGAGTAGGCCCTCCGATGCCCCATGGCAGCTTCCAAGTGCCAGGTTTGCACTTTGCTGCATTTTCATCTGCCGTCCACTTTGCAGCAGTTGACTCCATTACGCACGAGGTAACGCCGAAGAAGAAAGGCGGGTCTCCACCTCGTCATAGAGGGGAGGAGTAAGTCGGCCCCGCTCATCCAACCCAGAACGAGGGGTTTGGCTTGAGGGGGCGGAGAGAGAACGTTTGGGGAAGGTTCGAAAAGGGTGAAGGGCGGGGCCTATGTAACCCGCTGAGAGATTCTCCCAAAAGGAGATGAGCTGAGAGGAGGGATGAGTTCTGGGTCCAGGAGATGCGCTGGAGACGAGCAGGTGTGACCGAGCCAAAGTAAGACGTGCCGCGCTGCAGGAGAAACGGACCGGGGCAACGCAAGGAGCGCACGAGGCAGTACGGAGAAAGGAACTTCGCCCGCGCAGTTTGGGACCAAAGCTCGGCTTCTTGACGGCGGTGCCTTCTGGCCCGACCGTGCCCAGCACCTGCTGAACCTTCCTTGCCTCTAAAAGCCACCCATCTCCAAGCCAATCCTTCCTGCCTGCATTTCCCCATGTAAGTGTGATCGTCCGTCTGTCTTTAATGTTGTCCTGGGGTTTATTAATTAAGCTTGAATAGATAAGCTAATGATTTTTTTTTTTTTTTTTTTTTTTTTTTTGTATACAAGATCGAGGCTCGTGAAAGAGCGAACATTAATCACACAGAAAGACAAACCGACACATAAAACATATAACATCGGGAGCGGTAGACATGATGGGGAGAGAGGGGGAAGGACACAAACACAACATTTGAGAGCAGGGACCGAGAGACATGGAGAAATCGAGAGATCTGAGAGAGGGCGAGGGCTTTGGGGGGGGGGGGCATGGGAAGGGGGCGGTGGGAGAGGTATAAAACATATGGACACTGCCAGGACTTCCAGGAAAGAAGTTGGAATTTCAAACAAGGTGGATCTGGGGTGAATTAGCGGGGGTAGAAAAGATCAAGGTTTTGGATGGGGGAAGATAAGGGATGGTGGTGAACAGCTGTTTTAAAGACCTGGAGGGAGGAGTGGGATTGAAGGGAGTGAGGGAGTTTGTTCCAGAGGCGGGAGAAAAGAGGAATGAAAGAGTGAAGGTGAGCAGAGAGCCGAGATTTCGGCAGTTTAACCATCAGAGGGTTGCTGGCAGATCTTGTGCGACCTGTAGGAATATTTGGGGGACAGAGCACAGAGAGAGCTGGGGGTGCAAGGCCGGAGAGGAGTCGGTAGAAGACAGAAAGACCACCTACCTGCCTGCGGTGAGTGAGTGAAAGGCCCTCAGAGATAGCTTCATCGCGGGAGATTCCAATAATTCTGAAAGCTTTGGTTTCAACAGCGTGAAGCCGAGCTAGGTGTGAGGCAGGAGCACCGGCCCATAGGGGAGAACAGTATTCCATTGAGCTGCGGATGAAAGCCTTGTATGTGGTGAGGAGCTCAGGTGTGCCGAGGAAGGACTTCGCACGACGGAGGATGCCCAGTCGGCGACTGGCTTTGGAGGCCAGCTTGGAAATGTGGTTTTCCCAAGAAAGATCATGGCAGATAGTGAGACCCAAAATCTTGAGCGACAGAACTTCTTGGAGAGGATTGTTGAGAAAGTAGATGGGAGGGTTGTCCAGTCGATCTTTTCGGAGAGACATAGTAAGAGTGTGAGATTTGTCAGGATTGAAAGACATGTTCCACTTGTTTAACCAGTCTGTGATTTTGTCCAGGTCTTCAGAGAGTGAGGAGGCAGCAGACTGCCGATCTGAGGGAAGAGGAATGGAGCGGCAGAGAGTGGAGTCATCAGCAAAGAGATAGAGAGGATTTTCGAGAGAGTCAGAGAGATCATTGATGAAGACCAGAAAAAGCACGGGGCCCAGAACACTGCCTTGGGGAACTCCAGCCTGAACAGGAAGAGGAGATGAGAGAAACCCATTCAGGGCCACACGTTGACGACGACTAGAGAGGAAGTCCGCCAGCCATGCGTGGAGATTTCCATGGATACCAAAGGAGGAGAGTTTGGTGAGCAGAGCGGGGTGCCAGACCGTGTCGAAGGCACGTGATATGTCGAGGGAGACAGCTCTAATTTCCTGTTTGGCATTGAGGACCTCCATCCATTGTTGAGACAGCAGAAGCAGCATGTCCAGAGTAGAGTGACCTGGTCTGAAACCAAATTGATGATCAGAGATCAAGCCATTGGAGAAGAGGAAAGATTTCATATCCGAAGCAATGATGGATTCCATGACTTTGCTGATAATTGGGAGAAGGCTGATTGGTCTGTAGTTGCTAGGATCTGTTTTTGCACCTTTTTTGTGCAAAGCGGTGATGTTGGCTGATTTCCAAGCAGATGGCAGTTGACCTTGAGCAAAAGAGAGGGTGAAGAGAACAGAGAGAGGGTGAGATAGAGCAGCAGAGCAGGATTTTAGGACACGTGGGCTGATGCCGTCGGGTCCAGTTGCAGAATCAGAGTCGAGGGTTGACAGAAACTTTTCCACCTTGTCAGGAGGAAAGGTCACGGAGTCCAGGAGCAGCAGGGTATTTCACTGTGTGTCTGCTCCTTCCATTTTCTGTATATAACCGACTGCTCTCGTTGCTTTGGCTTGTGAAAATACTTAATAAATCCTGTTATTCCTCCGTACTTCTTCTTCTTCTTCATTCTCGTTCGGTCGCTTTAGAGGTTTCCATATTGAGTAGCTGCGGCGCGATACGGCCAAAGTTTGGGGTGAATCGGGTTTTAGTCAGGCAAGCACTGTTCGGTCGTGGAGCCTCCGCTCGGCAAACATACCATCTTTAACCGCATACCGTAACAATATATTTATATATATATATATATATATATATATATATATATATATATATATATTGTTACGGATCTCAACGTCGGCCTTTTCCCCTTACCAAGGGGGGGGGGGGGGGAGGGTGATCCCCTTATCTGTCACTGACTGGTGAGCCCTGAAGCTACAACGTCCTTCCCTGACCGACGGTAGGTAGGGTTTGTTAGGCCTCGGGGTTCGCTACTTACCTAATTACTACCGCCAGCCGGGAACGAAGGAATAACTTCTGCTCGAACCACGGTTTTAGATGGACTAGTTGCCGAGCGGTTTTAGCAACCCGGATTTCGAGCCGTTAACAAGGACTAACCCGATTCATAAGCGTTGGCCGAAATCACACCACAGGAACTCAATGGGGAAATCTCTAAAGCGATCGGATGAGAAAGAAGAAATCAAAGAATGGAGGAACAGGTATTTATTATTATTTACACAAACCCAAAGAAGAAATGTAGAACGAAGTAATTTACAGGGAAGAAGACACAGTGCAATTCTTAAAAACAAAGCTTAACTTATACCCCAGACAACACAAAGGACAGACGACGAGCAGACTCACACGAATGGGGAATTGCAAGCAGGAATGAATGGAGGGATGAGAAGGTTCAGGTGGTCCACAGAATGGGCGCCAGGGTGGTCCGAGGATAGCGGCACGACGTCGGGGTTCGCGTGCATGCACTTGTTCCTTTGGAGGTTGGTTCCGGCAGTTGCCGTCAGTGCCGGTTGGTATCGCGAGCAGGGCGTGCCGATTCTCTTTCGCCGCAGGACGTTCGCGCCAAACAAATCAATGAACAATCCTCCCCACTTGTGTCCCTTGCTCATGCGCCTCCCTCCACAGAACTCTCGATTCGGGCTCCCTCACTCATCTGTGGTCCCTCGCTCATCCGGCCCCTCGCTCATCTGCCTAAGCAGTCCCTCCGCCACCCTTTTATTGCTTTTCCCGAGATCAAGCCATGAGGGCATGCCTACCGGGTCGCTCTCCGCAGTGCCGATTGGTGGGCATGGGCTCTCCATGTCTCCGCCCACGATGATGAGGGGCGGGCGACGCCCTACTTCTCCGAGCTGACCACGTGCTTAATGGAGGGCGAATGCAGTTCGTAATGGAGGTAATGCAGTTGGCAATGGAGGCAATGCAGTTGGCCATGCAGTTGGCAATGGAGGTTCTGGGGCCATCGAAAGGGGATCTACCTTATTTTATTTTGGTGCAACGTAAGATCGACTATTGGACACACAGCCTTATCTGAAACACAGACTAATGAAATAACTATAGAGAGGTTCTATGATTGGCTACGTGCTTGTACATGGACTAGCTAAGGTGCACTTATTTCAATTAACAGCCAATTAAGTGGAAATGTACACGGGGGGTTATTAGGGATTTTAATACTAAATTTGATAAAGTGAAGGTTCTAAAAACCGTAACAATATATATATATATATATATATATATATATATATATATATATATATATATGCATGTATATGTATGTATATGTATGTATGTATGTATGTATATATATGTATGTATGTATATATATGTTTGTATATATATATATATGTATGTATGTATATATATATGTATGTATATATATATATGTATGTATATATATATATATATATATATATGTATGTATGTATGTATATATATGTTTGTATATATATATATATGTATGTATGTATATATATATGTATGTATATATATATATGTATGTATGTATATATATATATATATATATATATGTCAAGTCGTAGATTCTTTATTGACAATTCTCTGTTATGACAGCCGACTGCATGTCCCAACGTGAGGTAAACCCCGCCGGGAACGCGAATAGAGCGGCGTGCAGGGAGTGTTGAGATTCGTGCGGAGGCACGAGGGTGCGCTCCAAGACGGGGGGGGGCGGCGTCAATTATCGCGTTAAGATGGTTGTGCCAGGTCGATCGGCGATCTCTGAATTTAAATCGGATTTTTGTCATGTGTGTTGTGAAATTAAACGTCTATCCGAGAATCCTGGCAATGTTCGTTTTATTAAAATGTGGTACAAACCTGCGTTTCCGCCGTGCGGCTCCGTGGAAGTTAGAGTAGAGTTATTGTGTTTTTAGGCAAGAGCCGAGCGAGCCGCGAGTCACGGGTGTGCTGTATGAGGTTGCTCGGAGGATGTGTGCCCAAATGCATTGTGGGTCATTGCGACTTTGCTGAATATCGGACGCTGGATGTCGGACGTTCATGCGCGCGTGGAATGTGTAGTTTCAAGCGGAGTGCTCGAATTGCAGATATAAACTTGAAAAACATTAATTATATAATCATAGCGGCGCCTGAATTTTAATAAACATGCTTCAGTTTGTGTTTAAAATGAGGTCATGCTGGACAATTGTATACGTGTGCTTTTTTCGAGGCTGGTCGTAAAACCACGCCCACATGCGCGTGTTTTTGCGTAATGCTAGTAGAATGACATGAACCTATCGTTAACCATATATATTTTGTTTTAATCACAGCAACGCATGACTCTGTATAAACATGCTTTGAATTACTCATGTACACAAACCCATAAAATATATGGGTTTGTTTGGATAAGCATACACTCTTCTCTTTGTGAGTTACATTTCTGTTTTCTCGGAGCCCAGAGAAACATTTGGTCCGAATGATAAGGAAGGGCTGACTCCCCCGAATAACAGGGCGGATGACGGTGGGGGCTTGGCCCACCGCGGAGGAACCTCTCCCAGTTTTGTTTGTTCTCTCGGAGATTTTCTGATAATCGTATTCGTATATAAGTGAATGAGAATCAATGCGTTTTCAGGAAGGCTTGACTTGGCATGTTCTTGCTGTAGCTTGCTGTAGACGTCTGTCTCCTCCGGATCTGTATAAGTTGGTTTTAATAAAAAACTGCGTCATTTTCAGGCTATTTGTGGACTTCTTCACCAAACGAAGAGCTGATTCTTCACAAATGGTACCAGGAGTGGGGTGTCAACAGACGCGGAGGACGGGAAGCGGAACCCGGGCGACGGAAGGAAGGCTGCTCGAGGCCGGGACGCTGGCACTCTAATTTGATTAAGGTGAGCAATTGTCTTATACCAGAGGGCTATCTTTCCAAATTTGTACCTTGCGTCTTCGAACGGGTTCAGTCCGCTTCCCTGTCATCCGCGCTGTCTGCACTCGAACAGAAATTGTAAGTAAAGGCTCATTTAGGCCTCAGAATGACGTGGTTTTGTTAAAGCCAGGATAAACAAGTAAGGACTTAACAGTAAGCTTAAAGTTACAGTTAGCACCAGGAGGGGAAAGTGAGGTCGGACAGCCGTAAAGGTTGAGCCAGGCCAAGAACTTTCCAGGAAGGATCAGCCCAGAGCAATAAGATGGGAAGCAAGCTAACGAAAGAAAGGGAACCCCTTAAGGGAACCCCGGCATCTTTCATGTTTAAGAGGCATCATTTTGCCGCGGTAAGACCATTAAAGGACTGGGCTGTGTTAACTAAAGATTTAAATAGTCCCTGGCCAGAGGAGGGATCGTTTGCACTTGACAAGTTGGAAGTGTTGTACGGAGCTTTGGATAAGCTACAAAGGGAAAAGAAACACTTCCCACCCGATTACTGGAAAGCGTATGGCTGGTGGGAAAAGGAAGGAATGAAGCGACTGGCAGCCTCAAGACAGGCTAGCTTGGCAGGGGAAGTACTGAAGCTTCAGGGCCAAAAGAAACAAGCAGACAGGGTTCAGCAGGACAAAACAATTAAGGAGGTAGTTAAGCAAGCAAATCAGCGGCTAATGCCGCTCGTCCATAATCCGGACCAAGACCCCGCGACAGGGGAGGTAGCCACCATGCCTCTACCCCCCCAAGCCCTGAGCCCTGTCCCCGGGCTACAGGCGCCACCCCAACACCCCCCGCCCTGCCTTCCCTTTTTTTCACCTCAACCCACCCCAGTCCAACCCGTCCCAAAAAAAAAATCCTTTTCCTTGAATGAGAGACGTAACATGAATGAGCAAAGACTGTTTGGGAGTGGCTGGAGAAAGGCATGATTTGAGTCGATCTGAGTTTCGCGCGAAGAATGGGAGACTCACTCGTATATGAATGAGGAATGAATGTATATTGGGATGTTAATTGACGTGTGTATCTGGCCAATGCATTTGTCTGTCATCTGTTTGGGAGTTGTTTGGGAAGCGAATTGATATAAATCGGGTCAGGAAAGCACCCGGAGTGCCCTTGTCGATCTACTGTTGATATGAAGCGGTTTCTTGGAGATGGTTGCAGGATGGGCTGTTTTTTTTCTTTCGAGCGTTCATGTCAGACGAGCCATGTCGGAATAGTGGCCGGCTGCGACATATATGCCAGGCAATGTCACAGGACGAATACGTTATTTAAGATGGATTTATATGGATGGATGGACTTATAAGATGGATTTTTATTTAAGATGGATTTATAAGATGGATAGATGGATGGATTTATTTAAGATGGCTAAAATAAACGATTTCAAGACAGAGTAATTAATTTCCGGAGCCAAGTTCCAACAGGAAGTCTTGTTCATACAGTAAGGTACAGTGCGGAGTGGCGGCTGGAAGATGCATCGATGCATTTGTGTTGACCAATTCGAAGTTTGACCTTTTAAAGTTTAGTTGACCTTTGTTCGAGATATGCAAGGGAAAGGTCAGAGGTAATTCACTAACCTTGGAAGAACGACAGGCAGTCAGTCTACGAGGTGTTGCTTTAACGACAGGATATAGAACCTAAATCTGGAAGGAAAGGACATTATATTGTTGGTTAAACTGAAGTCATGTACATAATTAGTGGACAGAGAATATCGAGTTTTTTGTTGTTGTGGAAGCGTCAGGTACAGTACGCTTGGAATTTAATTTAACCGGGTCGAGTACAGTGACGTGTTCGATCGAGCTGTGGGGATTTGAGATGGATTTGAGTCACATTAAATGGAGGACATTTGGGAGGATGAAGAGATGCAAGTAACGTGGATTAAATTGTGGTATCACGAGTTGGGTGCCAGAGATATTGTGGTTATTATAACTCACTGATTATAGGGGGCGCCGGGCGCACCGAGTACAGATCGGGTTGCATGATGGAGCACGCATGCATGGATTTTGGCTTTGCGAGGCTCCGGATAGAAATTGGCATTTCGATGCTGTGGATTATATTGTGCCTGCCCGGAAAGGTGATGTCCTGTGCTGGGGCTGGCGACATGCCTCTGTTATTTGTCTGTCTGTCGGTCTGATTGTAAGTCTTTGGTACTGGGAGGGCTAATTGAGTGCTTAGGCGTCATTGTTCCATGGAGGCAGGAGCTGTGAGTCACAAAATGTAAACGGGAACTTTGTGTAACTTTGCACCGGATCCACAAACAGAGAGATGGACAGGACAACAATGGAGTTTATATGGACGGGTTTGGGGCAGTTTCAATCTGACGATTACAGAGTGCTTTGTTCCGTTCACGAAACATGTAAAATTCATGGAGTTGAAGTGGTTTGCAAAGAGGAGAGCAGTTTCAGTACTGTGGCTGGAGCAGAATCCGGATTGGGATGTTTCATACAGGTTATTGGCAGAGTGGTGATGTTTGAGTTGAGTGGCCACAGCACGTTCCAAAACTTTTGACAGAAAGGGTAGGTTGGAGATGAGTCTGAAGTTATTTAGGGTGTCAGGGTTTAGTCCAGGGTTTTTCCAAAATGGGGGTGAAGTTTCACGAGTTTTTGGGGAAATCGGTATGTGAAGCTGGATTAAGTTGGAACTGCTTGATGAGCCATGGAGATGGATTGGGTTTTGTTGTTGGTTGTCTGGGAGTTCGGTTGTTGCATTGCCAAAGGTTTCTGTGTGGTGGACACACTCGTTGGCTGTTGTCTTGTGTGACGTGGATGGAGATGTATGTGGCTGCGTGTGGCTGCCTGGAGTCGGGAAGACGGCTACAGTGGTTGATATTGGTTGTGGATCGTCCGGGGTGCTTCGATTTGCATAGGGGGTGAAGATTGGGATATTACATTATTTTAAGTAAGTATTGGTATGAGTAATTACATAAGTAATTATGAATTATTATGAGTATTAGTTATGAGTAAGTGATTATTTTAGTAAAGTTACATGTTTCGCTGTGTTGTGGATCTGCGGACAAGCTAGTTTGATGGGTACCCTGGGGTCTTTGGCGTGTCTATGTGTTTGGCTGTCTGTCACACCGGACTCTTGAATGGGTTTTCATGAGACGAATTTCAGACATAACAGTGAGAATCTATTTTGAGCGAATCACAGTGGGTGAGGAAAACATTGTGTGTGACCAGACACCAGAACTGACCAGAATTGAAATTGGAAGTAGACCAGGTTATTTCTATTATTTGTTTATTCGTGAAAATAAATAAATAATAGGGGGAGGTTAATGGAGGTTAATGGTGGTTTGTGTGTGTTAATGGAGGTTAATGGTGGTTTGTTTGTGTTAATTCTAGTTGAAACTCTCGCTGAAGTAATTTTCGTTTATTTTTATTTTTTGATTCGATTTGAGAGTTGAGATGATTGATTTTTTATTAATTTTATAATTTTATTTTTATTGATGTTGGAAACAGGTAATGGGATGCTGAGAGAAGGATTGAATTTATTTTGAATTGGACTGGATTAAATGGGATTGAATTTAAAAATTGAATATTGGATAAAATTGGATCCACTTGAAAAAAAGTGGATTAGGAAATTGGAGAAAAGGTGTTCTATGAAACTATGAATTGAATGAATTGAATCTATGAATTGGAGACCTGTAGACCAGGCGCTCCCAGGAGACTTGTGGACCAGGTGTTCCACCAGAGGAAAAAGACCAGGTGTTCGTGGAGCACTTCACCTGCAAGAACGCCTTGGAACCAAGGTGGAAGGGACCAGTCCAGGTGTTGCTGACTACACCAACGGCAGTCTTTTGCGAGGGCAAGACTTCGTGGATCCACGCCACGCACTGTAAGTTGGCCATACAAGCACCAGACACTACACCACAGCAACCACAGTAAGGATGGGCCTAATCATAGGTACAATACTATTGATAGCGACAGCAGCTAGGGGAAACTCCGATTCCAATAGATGCGAAAACGAAACCCGACACCTCACCGTAACATGGGGACAAAGAGTATCACTACCATGTTTCGAACAGAAAGCCCTGCACACAAATTGGGTGAACATAAATTGGCTAGCACTGTCGGCAGGGCCTGGACGCGTTGGCATGGTACTACAAAAGCAACGAGAGTTCCGGGAAGACGGGCAAGCTAGCATTAAGACCTTGGCCCAACCAGGATACCAATGGGGAACCCCTGATTTTAAGCTACAAACACGCACACGCCTAGGGAAAGACATGACCATGCAGGTCCGGTGCAGCGTCTGGACCCCTGGCGCGGCCGGTGGCGAAAAGAACTACATACCATGCATCGAATACATACTCACGCCACAACCCCAGAATAAGGCCCCAAAGAAGGGTGAAAACACATATTGGAAAGTGGCCAGGGAGGTGGCAACAATTCAAAATAGGACACACTGCTGGTCGTGCATGCGCTTTCCCCAAGCAGGCACCACAGGAATACACATGATAGTGCTACCTCTGTCCCTCAATGACCTCTGCTCACAACCTATCGATTCCCCATGTTTAGTCACCACGCTGGAAAGAGAAGGGGTTGACAACGGCAAGAGTTGCAATCGACAATTTAATTATCGCCCGTCAATGATTGCCCATGTGGCCGAGAGGCCTGCCCCCGTCTGGGTCAAACCACAGAAAGGGAGGGTCTGCCTCCAGGGTTCCGGCCACTTGCGTATGGGAGAATCAGAATGCGCCTACACTCTCCCCGGGAAGCTGGGACAAGGGAGCTCGGGGATTACATTACGAATAGTACTGCAAGATAAACACAACCACAACATAACGGCTATAACATTCTCTAGGGGGGTTAGTAGGATTAATGGGGTGGTAAAGGGACTCCAGTGCTTATCCACCCACCTGGTCCCACCCCATGGGACAATGTTTATATGCGGCGACAAGGCTTACCCCTATTTACCAAATAATTGGGGGGGCACATGTTATCTGGGTTCAGTCCTTCCTGACGTTGAGATACTGGATGAGCTAGACCCAAAGTCCTTGGACAGGCGTTATAAGAGGTCAGTCATGAACGAAGATGGAACCACTAAACTACACGGGAGTCTATGGGAAAAGGTGTTTGGTTTCTTCTTCCCAGGAGCGGGCACAGTCATGGATAGTTTCCGAATAGACAAATTGGCTTTGACCCTAGAAAAGGTGGCAAACGACACCGCTACGGCTCATGACATACTATTGGACACGGTAATTCACATGCGTACAATGGTGATGCAGAATCGGGTGGCTTTGGACATGCTCCTGGCAGAGAAAGGAGGGGTATGCGGAATTATAGAGGGAAAATGTTGCACTTACATACCCGATCCATCTGAAGGAGTGTCAGCCGCAATAGTGAGACTAAGGGAAACTAGCCACGCCCTGACGATCGATCGGATCGCGCGCGAAAATTCTTATACATTTAGCTGGCTCACTGACTGGTTCCAGGGATGGACGGGCACCATAGTGAAGTGGTTATTGACCGCACTGGCTGTGATAATCGGGGTAGTAATTTGGGGGGCACTAATGAAATCTCTAGTCCTCCTCTGTATGAGAAAGTATTTTACAGGATGGAAAGTGAAAAAGCCGCCGACAACGACTATGGCTCTGACCACAGAGGCCGTCGACCTGAACGGGTCCTTCAACAAGGCAGTTGCGACCGGCGCTCCAGAAAATTGCATTGAATTTTGTAATGACTGTGATACTTGTGCGGATCCCATGTGGGAACTGGCTGCTGCCTGTAACGGTGTATGTGATGACTGTGATACTTGTGCTATAAACCCCTTGCGTGTACTGGCTAACGCTGCTTATGTATTACAAGCTGACAGCTGCACGCCCCCTTCCGACCCAACTATGGATCTGATTGCGACACTGGGTCTGGCGGTCGAGGGACCCGACGCGGATGTCCTAGACCCGCAAGCCGACCAGGCGCCCATGGGAGACTTTGACATAAAGGAAGTTCCTCTCTTTGCTTCATATGTATTAAGTTCAAATGCTTCAAGTGAATCGGATTTTTACGCTCTGTACCCTGACCAGGAAATTGAGACACAAGATACTGACAATACTATGTATTCCCCAGAACAGCAGCACGTGAGGGACCTCATGGGCATGATCGTTGATTAACTTCGAAGATCTGCAAGGACTGGGTCTGCAAAGGGTGGGGGGAGCAAGTTCCGCAGAGGAGGTGGTGGCCCTCTGGCGGAGCAGAACCTCATCTGGACCAGACACCTTCGTTGTGGATCCGAAACGTTAATGGACTTTCATGTTCTGAGCCCTCAGGTTCCAAGCACGCACCGCACGACACGCTCGCCAAATCGCCAGGCAAAGCGCTTTGGGCGCACGATATGCCCTTGGGAGATACCCGCATTACAATTATTTTTTCAATACCCGCATTACACAATTATTTTTCAATAAAGCCCGATGTGGCACGTTGTCTCTTAAGATACTTTGTCTCGACGAGACAAGAGGAAGGAATGTCAAGTCGTAGATTCTTTATTGACAATTCTCTGTTATGACAGCCGACTGCATGTCCCAACGTGAGGTAAACCCCGCCGGGAACGCGAATAGAGCGGCGTGCAGGGAGTGTTGAGATTCGTGCGGAGGCACGAGGGTGCGCGCCAAGACGGGGGGGGGGGGGGGGGGCGGCGTGGCGTCATCGCGTTAAGATGGTTGTGCCAGGTCGATCGGCGATCTCTGAATTTAAATCGGATTTTTGTCATGTGTGTTGTGAAATTAAACGTCTATCCGAGAATCCTGGCAATGTTCGTTTTATTAAAATGTGGTACAAACCTGCGTTTCCGCCGTGCGGCTCCGTGGAAGTTAGAGTAGAGTTATTGTGTTTTTAGGCAAGAGCCGAGCGAGCCGCGAGTCACGGGTGTGCTGTATGAGGTTGCTCGGAGGATGTGTGCCCAAATGCATTGTGGGTCATTGCGACTTTGCTGAATATCGGACGCTGGATGTCGGACGTTCATGCGCGCGTGGAATGTGTAGTTTCAAGCGGAGTGCTCGAATTGCAGATATAAACTTGAAAAACATTAATTATATAATCATAGCGGCGCCTGAATTTTAATAAACATGCTTCAGTTTGTGTTTAAAATGAGGTCATGCTGGACAATTGTATACGTGTGCTTTTTTCGAGGCTGGTCGTAAAACCACGCCCACATGCGCGTGTTTTTGCGTAATGCTAGTAGAATGACATGAACCTATCGTTAACCATATATATTTTGTTTTAATCACAGCAACGCATGACTCTGTATAAACATGCTTTGAATTACTCATGTACACAAACCCATAAAATATATGGGTTTGTTTGGCTAAGCATACACTCTTCTCTTTGTGAGTTACATTTCTGTTTTCTCGGAGCCCAGAGAAATATTTGGTCCGAATGATAAGGAAGGGCTGACTCCCCCGAATAACAGGGCGGATGACGGTGGGGGCTTGGCCCACCGGGGAGGAACCTCTCCCAGTTTTGTTTGTTCTCTCGGAGATTTTCTGATAATCGTATTCGTATATAAGTGAATGAGAATCAATGCGTTTTCAGGAAGGCTTGACTTGGCATGTTCTTGCTGTAGCTTGCTGTAGACGTCTGTCTCCTCCGGATCTGTATAAGTTGGCTTTAATAAAAAACTGCGTCATTTTCAGGCTATTTGTGGACTTCTTCACCAAACGAAGAGCTGATTCTTCACATATATATATATATATATATATATATATATGTATGTATGTATGTATATATATGTATATATATATATGTATGTATGTATGTATATATTGTTGCGGATATGGGATTTACATCCATCCATATCCGCTTGTAAATATTCCCCTATTTCCTCAATACTTCCCAACTATCCCCAATCCCCCATTCCCTAGTCCCATTTTCTGTAAACAACACTCTGTAGACCCGACCTCCCCCTATTTCCCCCATTAAATGTCGCATCCAGGTCCACCGCATCTCACGTAGACAACTATAGGACATCTTGCTAGTTATTCTTCGTCTATGTCAGTTAACGACTCGTTTCCATTAATTCTGACTCTTCGTTGCACCAGAATGTGATTGTATGGCATCGTTAGGAAGTTTAGGACCTCCCAATACCTCCCCGCAGCTCTTCCTCACGGTTCAACAACAACAACAACAACAACAACAACAACAACGGCGGCGGCGCGGGGAGTGTGCGTCCTCACTCCGGCTTGGTTGGTAGGGGGTGTTGGGAGGGCACCAAGCCTTTCCAACGAGCCGCCATCGGACATGTGCTCGACGGGGTTACCAAGTAGGGGCTCGCTGTCAGCTCCTCGTCAAGGGCGGAGCCCGGTAACCCCCGCACCCAATAGAAGCGGTGGACCGGTCCCATCTGGGGCGGAGTCAACCAGCCGAGGGCGTGTCACTCCCCGCTGAGCATGCGCAGAAAGAGGGAGGTGACGTCAGATGCGCCCTGAGCTTAAAGAGAGAAGGACGCCACCTCCGAGCGCTGTGACACCTCCCCGCATCTTTGGACTGGACCGTGCTGTATCCTGTCCCTGAGCCAAGGTGCACCTTGTGCTATCGACTGCCTGTCCTTCCCTGCCATCAATCCCTGTGTAAGTCAGTCTTGTCCCGTTTGTCTGTGGTCTGTCGGGGATAAGATAAGACTGTAACTAAGTGCCTATCTCTTCTGTGTCTTTACCTCATTACCTTGTAATCTACCCTTCTTTTCCACCACTAATTATATCCTCCTCCGGAGGTCTTGAGAACTGTACCCCCTTGCGTCGTGTCATTTATCCCAGTCGTTGTGTCCTTTCCAATCATTGATTTAGCATAGCGCGATTTGGTCAACTTCGGGTGGAATCGGGGTCTAGTCGGGGAATAACTGTTAGGTCGCGGCAATAACACCGCTCGGTAAATAACATCTTAATCCGCGATCCATAACAATTGGTGTCAGGAAGTGAGATTGGACCCGAAGCGCGCTTAACGCGCTCAAAATTACAAGCAGTGTGAAATTTGTTTTGTTTTAAAATAAAAACCCGAATTTTGAAAGTCGCGCTATGGCAGATCAAGACGGCTGGGTTCCGGTAGAGGAGAGTGAGGCAGGGTCGATCCAGGACCAAATTGAGGGACAAGAGGAGAGCGAAGCAGTGAGGGCGGCAGGTTCGCAAAATGGCGTCCTCGCGCACGAGGCTTCAGGCGCGCAAAGTGGCGTCCTCGTGCACGTGGGTGTAGCGGCACCAAATTTTGCCGCGCCCGTGACCGTAGCAGCGGCCGCAGCACCAATGAACTGGGGCCTATTCATGCAGCAGATGCAGGCCTTCATGGTCAAGGCGGATGAGGAGAGGGAAGAGAACAGGGGGATGAGAAACCAAATTTTAGGAATGGGGAACCGGATGGATGCTCAGAGTGAGCAATTGGGGGTAATGAGGGACGAAGCGAGGGCTCAGAGTGAGCAATGGGGGGTAATGAGGGACGAAGCGAGGGCTCAGAGTGAGCAATTGGGGGTAATGAGGAACGAAGCGAGGGGTACCGGTGAGGGATTAGACAAGAAATTAGAGGGGTTAGACAATGGGATAGAAGGGGTGAAACATGGGTTAATGGGGGTAGAAAACAGAATGGCCGCTCAAGAGAATCAAATGGAAGGGATGAAAAAGGGTTTAGAGGGGTTAGAAAACAGTATGGAAGGCAAATTAAGGGACATGAGGGACCAAGCGGAAAGGGAAGTTTAAAAAATGGGGCAGCAGATAGAGGGGGTCAGAATGGGGGTAGAAACGAAATTGGATGCTCACAGGGAGGAAATGGAGCAGATGAGGGTGGCATCTGGGCAGGAGATGCAAGTGATGGGAGAGGAGATCAGAAGAGGTGTGAGTGAGGAGGTCGGAGGAGTGCGTGAGGAGGTGAGGCACTGTAAGGAGCGCATGGAGAAGGAGGTGAGAAATGGGACTGTAAAATTGCAAGGTGGTATAGAGGAGTTGACGCTGGGAGTAGAACAACTGACAGTGGGACAAAAGGAGTTGGGGGACCAGGTAAAGAAGAACACAGCGGCAATAGAGGGTTTAAAATCGACACAGAAGGAGATGAAAAAGGACGTAGGGGTAATTAAAAAAGAGTGTCAGACGGTATATGAGGACCTGACGAGGAAAATGAACAAGGTGGTAGAGGTGATGGAGGTTAAAGAGCGGGAGGTGCGGGAGCACATAGAAAAAAATAAGGTGGAGTTAGAGGAAGAACTTAAGGGGGCGCACGAGGAGATGAAGGAGGTGAAGCAGAAATTAGAAGAAGTGGAGGAAGGGGTGAGCGAAATTAAGAAGCGACGGAGAGAGGATAAGAAAGAGATAAAGGAGGAAGTAAAAGAATTGGTGCAAAGTCTGTGTTCGGATCGTGATGATGTGCTCATTAACCGGATGAGGGATTCGCAGGTGATGGAGGAGAAGCGAAGAGAAAGAGGACCCGGTGTAAGTGGTGACCAATATGGTCGTGCGTATGATGCGCCAGGTGATTTAATAAGCTTGGGGGTCGAGATAGACCCGGATGTTCGTGAGAGGCCAAGAGTGAGGTGTATGGCTGGTCCGGAGGGTATGGAACGAGGGTGCGAGCGAGAGGGTCCGGTGATGGGAGAGGTGCGAGGTGTGAGTGAGCAAGGTTGTGGTGGTATGGAATGGGTAGCGGGTTGCGGAAGTGTGACCCATGCATCGACACCAACAGGGGTAGTTTTTAGAGGGACAGGGGAGGCACGGGAGCCCCTTGGGGGTAATGTACTGTGGGGGCCCGGCCGGTTCGGCCCCGCGCTGACCCCGCAAGGGGCGACGCACGGGGTCCGGCAGGCGGGCAACGACTCGCATACGAGGTGGTCCCACAAGGTCCCACTCGCGCCGTATGATGGCAAGAGTGATCTACGCGCGTACCTGGCGCAGTTTGACTGTGTGTGTAAGGGCAACGGTTGGGGTGAGGACGAAGGTGGAGTACACCTGGTGGCCGCATTGCGCGGCGCGGCGGCGGAGGTGCTGACGGCATTACCACCGGGTGCTCTCACCCTGCCAGCCCTCCGCTACGCCCTAATTAATCGATTCGGCATTGAACAGCAGAGCGAGCTTGTTAAAGCTCAGCTCGCGCTGCGAAAACGCAAGCCCCAGGAAGCCATCGGGGAACTTGCCCACGACATTCGCCGCGCAGTGGGGATCGCACATGCTAGCATGGCAGCAGATTCCCGGGAAAGCCTGGCGCTGGACCATTTTATCCAGGCCCTCCCGGATATTGAGCTCCGGCAACAGCTCGCCATGTGGCGCCCGCAGACTCTGAGCCAGGCGGCTGACGCTGCCGCCCGTTGGGAAGCAGCGAGGCCCCTGGCCCGGGGGAGCGAGCGTCACGCAATGGCGGTCCGCCAGGTGGGACCCCCGATGGAGGGCGGACCCCTTAGGGGGCCCGCCCCCGACGTGAGTCCTGACCTGGCGGGCATGGTCCGGAGGCTGGTGGACCAGTGCCTGGCGGGACCTGGACCATGGCAGGCGGCCCCGGAGGTGGCCCGCGGTGGACTACGAGCGGGTAATCCAATTCGGACCTTCAGGGGGGGAAATTTGGAATTCCGGAGACAAGCACCTTATCAGGTGAGGTGCTATACTTGCAACCGTCTGGGTCACCTGGCGCGGCACTGTCGAGCCACGCGCCAGGATGATCCCCGGCGGTTGAGGTCCTCAACTCCGCCCAGGGGGGAGCGGGTTAGCCAACCCCAGACACCCCCCCGCCAGACCCCGGGAAACTAGAAGGTGTCGGGCACGTAGGGCGGTGTTCGGCAGAAGAGGATGGAGGAGAGCCCTCATTGACGCGACAGGTCATTTATTGTGGCCAGATTGGAACCGGTAGCCTGACAATCAGATGCAAAATTGCCGGCGTGGGGGTAGACGCCGTAGTGGACACAGGAGCTAGCGCCACGATCATCAGCCCTGTGGTCCTTGATTCGAGCGCAGGTGGCTGGGATAAGATCCAGCGCCTGCAAAATTATAGTTTGCAACTTGCTACCGGGGTAACGGCCCCGATCATAGGGCGTGGTTCTGTGACCCTCAAGTTAGGGTCGGTAAGGAGGGAGATAGATGTTTGGGTGGCGGAGGTGTGCGACCCATGTTTAATAGGGTTGGATTTGTTGACTGCCAGCGGTTGTAAAATCGACTTGTGCCGGGGGATCCTGCAGGTGGGAGTAGAAGAGCTGCCGTTAGGGGGAGTGAGCACGGCCGAGAGAGCGGAGCTGGAGGCTTCCGAGGCCGTGACCATTCCCCCAAGGGCCGAGGCGATAGTGCCGGCCCGGTGGGCAGCTCGCCCAACATGGCAGGAGTCCTGCGGCCTGGTCGAACCGGTGGCAGCGCAGTCCATACCGGGTTTAATCGTGGGCCGCACCCTTGTAAAAACGGACGGACCGGTTGTGGCCGTCCGAGTAATAAATATAAGTACAGAACCACGCACTATAGTAAGGGGCACGAGGGTAGCTGGCTGCACCCCAGTTGAGGAAGTCGCGACAGTGAGGGGCGAGAACGTCCAGCCGAGCCGGCCCCGGGGGGAGCCTTCAATAAGAAGTAGGAATTGGCCCGATCCCATTTGCGAGATGGTAAATCGTAGTAGCGTAGAGTTGGGAGGTACCCAGAGGGAGGCCTTACACAAACGGGTTGGGTCCCATTTGGACCTCTTCTCCCTGTCCACCGAGGATATTGGACGTACGGGCCTGGTGAAACATCAGATCCACACCGGTGAGGCCCGGCCTATTCGTCAGGCCGCCCGACGGCTCCCTTGGAGCAAGAGGGCGGAAGCTGACGAGCAGGTTGAAAAAATGCTCGACGCAGGCGTGATCGAGCCCTCGGGAAGTCCTTGGATGTCACCTGTTGTGCTGGTCAAAAAGAAGGATGGGACCACGCGGTTCTGCGTGGACTATCGCCAGCTAAACAACGTGACACTCAAGGACTCATATCCCCTGCCAAGGATTGATGACACCCTCGATGCCGTTGCGGGCTCAAATTGGTTCTCAACTTTGGACCTCAAGAGTGGGTATTGGCAGGTGGAGATGGATAGGGCAGGGAAGGAGAAAACGGCATTTTCCACAGGTAAGGGACTGTATCAGTTTACTGTGATGCCGTTTGGTTTGTGTAATGCCCCCGCCACCTTTGAAAGATTGATGGAACATGTACTAGGCGGCATGCCATGGCAATCATGCCTGGTGTACCTGGATGACGTCCTAGTACATGCCAAAACGTTCCCCCAGGCAGTAGCTAATTTGGACCAGGTGTTCGGGTGCCTCAGACAGGCAGGGTTGAAGCTGAACCCGAGTAAGTGCACTTTGTTTGCAAGAGAGGTGGCCTATCTAGGTCACGTGATCGGCCGCGAGGGGGTAAAAACGGACCCAGACAAAATTAAAGCGGTAGAGGAGTGGCCCGCACCACGTACCATCAAGGAGGTGCGGGGATTTTTGGGACTCTGCTCCTACTACCGGCGCTTTGTGGCGAAATTTGCAGAGTTGGCCCGTCCCCTCCACCGGCTTACGGAGAAGGGGACGCGATTTAATTGGACACGGGAGTGCCACGAGGCCTTCCAAAAATTGAAGGGGTGTCTAACATCCGCACCCCTTCTAGCTTACCCCACTAGCAACGGGGCATTTACCCTGGACACGGATGCGAGCCAGGAAGGATTGGGCGCAGTTTTGTCTCAGACACAGGAGGGCGTGGAGAGAGTGATTGGTTACTATAGTCGGGCCTTAAGTAGGCCCGAGCGAAATTATTGTGTCACTCGCAAAGAGTTATTGGCTATGCTGGCTGCCATGAACCAGGTACGGGTGGAAATTTTTGGTTAGAACTGACCATTCCTCCTTGCAATGGCTCCTTCGGTTCAAGGAACCGGAGGGCCAAATTGCAAGGTGGTTGGAAAAGTTGCAGCAGTACGATTTAGATGTGGCCCATAGGGCCGGGAAGGCCCATGGTAATGCGGACGCACTCTCTCGGCGTCCTTGTCTGGGGGAAAACTGTAAATTTTGTGCGAGACACGAGGAGAGGGAGCAATTGGGCGATTCCGCCCCGATTCTCGTCGTCCGGGCAACCCGGGTGAGAGGGCCAATTTTGCCACTAACCGCAGATGAGGAATTCGGAACTTTGGCTTGGAGCACGGCCCAGCTGGAGGACCCCGTACTGGGGCCGGTGCACGAATGGGTGAGATTGGGACAAAGACCTAATGGGGAAGAGGTCACCCCCCTCGGGGCACAGACCAAGGCATATTGGGCTCAGTGGAAAACCCTGGAATTGAAGGATAACATCTTGTATCGCAAGTGGGTGGAGGTTCCCTCTGATAAAACTTCCTGGCTGGTGGTAGTCCCAAATAAATTTAAGACCGAAATATTGCAACAGGTGCATGGTACCCGCCCCGGCGGCCATTTGGGCAGGACAAAGACGACATCGCAGGTACGCCGGAGGTTTTATTGGGTGAATATGGGGCGCGACATACAGGACTGGTGTCGGAGATGCGACGCCTGTACTGCCAAAAAGGGACCAGCACGGAGGATGAGGGCCCCCCTTCAATTACACCAGGTGGGGGCCCCCCTAGAGCGGGTGGCCATGGATATCCTAGGCCCACTACCCCGCACCCACCTAGGTAATAAGTACATCCTCGTTGTGATGGACTACTTCACCAAGTGGCCGGAGGCCTACGCCCTCCCCAACCAAGAAGCAGGGGTGGTAGCGCAGGCCTTCGTGGAAGGATTTGTGTGCCGGCATGGGATTCCACAGGAGTTGCACACCGACCAGGGACGAAATTTTGAGAGCAAATTGCTAAAAGATGTGTGCAGTCTCCTGTCAATTCGGAAAACAAGAACAACGCCTTTAAGACCTCAATCTGACGGGATGGTGGAAAGATTCAACCGAACTTTAATCCAACAACTGGCACGGTTCACCGCCACCCGTCAGGATGACTGGGACGAACATCTCCCTTATTTACTCATGGCCTACCGAACCAGCCAGCACGGGGCCACCGCATGCAGTCCAGCGTTGCTTATGTATGGGCGGGAGTTACGGGCTCCCGCCGACTTGCTATGCGGTCCCGTGCCAGACACAGTGGTTAACCCGCCGAGGGAGGGGTACGCACGTCACCTAGAGGAAGGCATGGAGCTAGTCCATGCCTTCGCCCGCCGCCAACTCCATCTGGCGGGGGAAAAGATGAAGCGCAGGTACGACCACCGGAGCCAGGGGAGTCAGTACACTCCGGGGATGAAGATTTGGTTCTTCAATCCCCGGAGGAGGAAGGGTAGGTGCCCGAAACTCACCTCTCCCTGGCAAGGCCCGGGGGTCGTCCTGTCGCAAGTCTGTGACGTGGTAGTAAAAATCAAAATGGGGCCACGAGCCCTCCCTCGGATCGTCCACGCCGACCGGATAAGGCCTTACACCGGCGAGCAGGCGCCCCCGTGGATTGCCTCGGCTTTAGATGCCGAGGCGGGACCCAGTACCTCTGAATAAGGGGGGCTTATTAGTGCCAGAGGACTGGGGGATTGATGAGCGATGGGCCCGGTGGGTAAGGGTGGCATCCCTGCCACCCTTCCCATGAGGGGGGCAAATGTGCACTAGTTTATGGGGTTTATGGCAGTGAAAACTAGCCCGGGTGGGTTAGGATATTGTGTGTAGGGATCTAGCGAAGATGACATTAGGTAACGTTAAGGTTTAGATAGTGACTGATACCTGTAGTGGGGACGCAGGTAGTTTAGTGTGTTTGATAATGACGTGGGAGCGCAATAGTTTAAAGGGACGACTGGGAAGCGCAAGTTTCAGAGGGGAGTAGTTAGATGAGATGATGCTGTGTGAGAACTGGACAGGTGTGTGGAGCAGTGTATGAGTAGTGAGTGTTGTGGATCAGCGCGAATGTGCTTGGGGGAGAGAAGGGTGCAGGCGGCACCGAGTATGAGAGCACAGGTGTGCAAGTACAGGTGTGTGGAATACATGGAGTAAGTGGTACGGAGTGGTGTGCATGGTGCGAAGGTGTGGATGGGGGAAGAGTGGACCCCTTTTCACGAGTACCCGGGGAGGGTAGTTTAAAGAATAGTTAGAAGGTATAGGTAAATTGTGGTTGGATATTGGCATTTGTGGTGCGGATGCAGAATGGTATTGTGGATGGGTGCATTGGTGTGGTGAAATTGGCTGGTCGTGGGGCCTGTTAGTATGAGTGTGAATGGTTGGGCACTCCGCCACTGTTAGATGTCGGCCAGGTGAGGCCGCAGGTGGGCTCTGGGAACCGTTAGTGTCAGTGGGTGCCTGAGGATCCCAGGTGTGGATCGGGCAGCCCGTGCCAGAGAGGGCACTGAGAGGGTGAGAGTGCGAGAGGGCCTTCCCCAGTTAGTTAGGTTAGGGTGAGGAGCAGGTGAGCTCGGTAGGCAACAACAGTGGTGGAGGTGTGCAGGTGGGCGGACCAGCTGGGAGCGTCACACGACCCAGCCACCGAAATTGTGCGGGGGCACCGAGTGTTGAATCGGGGGAGTGAGACCCCAACTTGAGAAGCACCACAGTTTGGTCAATGGGAATTGGTTTTTAGAACCCATAGTGTAAGTTGGCCAATGGATTGGCAGGGAAAGACCCCGGGTAATGTAAAGTTGTTAAAGTCATTTAGGAAATAGTTAGGATTGATGAAGCTGTCGCACCATATGCAGCCACCTACCTGAGGTGATGATGATGACTCCACACCTGTGTTTCCTTTGTTCTGTGTTGCAGGAAAGGAGAATTGCTGTGTGGATTTGTGAGACGCATCACGACGTGGATGAGACATTGGGGTGATTCCATCTCTCCCTCCTTAGGAGGGACTGATGATGAATTGGTGATGGCAAATTTTGATGTTGAGTTGGAGATGGCAAATTTTGATGAGAGTTGGAAATGGCAAATTTGATTGGTTAGGAGGGAGAGAAGACGAATTTGGTTTATGGGAGGAACGGGGAAGACAGTAGGGACGTTTGTTGATGTGTAAAGTAGATGTTTATGGGTAGTGTTGTGTTTTGTGGATACAGTAAGGGGTAAGGGAGGGGCAATGTAGGTTACCTGGTGGGGGGGGGGGACGCGTACGGTAGGAACGTACCTGTCTCACCTGGTTCCCATGTGCCCCCAGTGTGCATTACCTTGTATTGCGTGCACTTTTGCGCCCTTACCACCTTGCTCACTTGTCTTATTTTGTCTCCCACCTCCGAGGATCTGGCTTTGGGGCAGAGAGAGAGGAGAGGGAGGTGCTGGCTCTGCAGTTGTGGGCCTGTACTTCCGCTGCTTGCTGCCTGGATCGATACACCATATGGACCGCAATTTTGGTGGCCGCCCACAATGGACCGCAGTTCTTTTGCGGGCAAGCACCACCCGTTGATGGACCTCTGGGTCAACGTGGCACCTATGCCATACAGGTGAACCACTTATAGTTGGCCCCCTGATGGCCACAATTTAGAAATGGACGCGGTTGGCGCCTTTCTTTATTTCTAAAGAAGTCAGAAGGCCAAGTGCACTCCATGAAGGCAAGACCAGCGGCAGAACATCGGCCGGCTGCGACACCACCGGTGACCATGGACACTTGACAGTGCATTTATTATTGAACACTTTATTGGTGCACCGGATGGTGCTGACTGTGTGTATGGGGTGGTGCTTTTGGTGCTTGGACGGGGTGCTCTGCACATTATTAAAGGCCGTAGGGCCACAGGGCACTCGTGGGTTGGTGTATCGATGCTGGCATGCGTGCTCTCTCTCTATGCATAACATCTGCATGTGTTCCTCAAAGAACAGGTCCTGGATCGTTGTGTAAATATCAGTGTAGTCTTGTGTAAATAATGCTCCCTACCGGCTGTATGTTTAGTTTGAGGATTCTTTCCGCGATTCGGTTATCCTGTGGGTGTGTTTCTGTGAGGAGAAGGGTGCAACGTCACAGGGGGACATATTTACTCATTTGTGAACATCTGTAAAAATGTCGCACTCAGGGTTGAGTTAATAGTAGAGGGAACTACATCTGAGTGCCACACTAACGTAGGTAAAAATTTATCGGGTCGGGACGCCCCGAGGTAGAGAAGGGTGCAATGTTGCGGATATGGGATTTACATCCATCCATATCCGCTTGTAAATATTCCCCTATTTCCTCAATACTTCCCAACTATCCCCAATCCCCCATTCCCTAGTCCCATTTTCTGTAAACAACACTCTGTAGACCCGACCTCCCCCTATTTCCCCCATTAAATGTCGCATCCAGGTCCACCGCATCTCACGTAGACAACTATAGGACATCTTGCTAGTTATTCTTAGTCTATGTCAGTTAAGGACTCGTTTCCATTAATTCTGACTCTTCGTTGCACCAGAATGTGATTGTATGGCATCGTTAGGAAGTTTAGGACCTCCCAATACCTCCCCGCAGCTCTTCCACACGGTTCAACAACAACAACAACAACAACGGCGGCGGCGCGGGGAGTGTGCGTCCTCACTCCGGCTTGGTTGGTAGGGGGTGTTGGGAGGGCACCAAGCCTTTCCAACGAGCCGCCATCGGACATGTGCTCGACGGGGTTACCAAGTAGGGGCTCGCTGTCAGCTCCTCGTCAAGGGCGGAGCCCGGTAACCCCCGCACCCAATAGAAGCAGCGGACCGGTCCCATCTGGGGCGGAGTCAACCAGCCGAGGGCGTGTCACTCCCCGCTGAGCATGCGCAGAAAGAGGGAGGTGACGTCAGATGCGCCCTGAGCTTAAAGAGAGAAGGACGCCACCTCCGAGCGCTGTGACACCTCCCCGCATCTTTGGACTGGACCGTGCTGTATCCTGTCCCTGAGCCAAGGTGCACCTTGTGCTATCGACTGCCTGTCCTTCCCTGCCATCAATCCCTGTGTAAGTCAGTCTTGTCCCGTTTGTCTGTGGTCTGTCGGGGATAAGATAAGACTGTAACTAAGTGCCTATCTCTTCTGTGTCTTTACCTCATTACCTTGTAATCTACCCTTCTTTTCCACCACTAATTATATCCTCCTCCGGACGTCTTGAGAACTGTACCCCCTTGCGTCGTGTCATTTATCCCAGTCGTTGTGTCCTTTCCAATCATTGATTTAGCATAGCGCGATTTGGTCAACGTCGCGTGGAATCGGGGTCTAGTCGGGGAATAACTGTTAGGTCGCGGCAATACCACCGCTCGGTAAATAACATCTTAATCCGTGATCCGTAACAATATATATGTATGTATATATATATATATATATATATATATATATATATATATATATATATATATATATGTATGTATGTATGTATGTATATATATATATTGTTACGGACACGGTTTTTGGATGTTATTTTACCGAGCGGTGGTGTATTTAACCGCGTCCGAACAGTTACTCCCCGATTAGAACCCGATTCCACCCGAACGTTGACTAATCGCGCTACAGATATTCAATTGGGAAACCTCTAAAGCGACCGAAAGAGAAGAAGAGAGAAGAAAGACAGAGTTTGGAGGAAGAACAGATTTATTATACACACACAAGCAATATTTTAGAGCGACCAATATTATTTACAGCAATAGATGGAAAAGAGCAGTCACACAGTGCATTGTTAACTTATTCTATTTCATTTACTTAATCCCCAAGACAAACGAGTAGGACAGGACGTTCACACTCACACGGTGGATATTGCAGGCAGGTAATGGCTCGAGGTTGATTGCTTGAGAGGAAGGCAAGGTCGGAGGCAGCAGCTTTCAACCCCTCGCGGTTTTGGCGGGAAAACCTCCGTCGCGTATCCGCGGCCGTCACGCGCTGGCTCGGCACACCTGCTCCTCTTCCTGGGGTGGAGCCGTCTCCCTCCGTTCAGCGCGTCTCTCCAACGACAAGGGATATTGCAGGCAGGTAGGTAGGGCTTGCGGTGGATTGCGCTCCTCTTCCAGGTCATCCGCCAGCGTATCTCTCAAGGCCTCTCTTTGGTGCAGCCTCGTTGCTCCTCTCCAGCTCATCTCCAGTCATCCCCAAAGCAGTCCCTTACAGTCGCTTTTATCACCTCCGGCGGAATTAAGCCGCCGGCTCCGAGGGCACGCCTACCGGGTCACTCACCGCGGTGTTGATTGGCTGTTAGGGCCGGTTCACTCCTGCCCTCTTCCGACGAGGTGGAGACACGCCTTTCTTCTCCAACCTTACCTCGTGGCCAATGGTGGTTGAAGAGAAAAACCGACCAAAATGCGGAAGGCAAATGGAAGGGAGGTTTTGGGGAAATTGGAAGGGCCTACGCTTATTTTGTTTGATACAATGCAAAGTCAATCTAGTGGAAAACACATACTTAGCCTACATGGAATAAGGAAATACACTATTTAAAAGATATATCGTGACCTGCGTGTATGTTCTATGAAATTAATTAGGAGGACGGCTGCGACCATTATTTACATTACCAGGATGTTACCATACCAAAACCATACTCTTCACATCCGTTACCCTTCCTCCAAAATTGTTACACTCCTCAAAACCCGTTACACTTCTCAAAATCGTTACACTGCACCCTCCTTTCTTCAGGCACGTCCTCGGGCCTACTAGACTTAACTGAGTGTGACATGTAGGTGTAATTCCCTCTACAATTAACCTGACCCTGAGTGTGACAATTTTAAAACACAAATAAGTATGTCCCCCTATTGCATTGCATCCTGTCTAACAGACTCAAGCCCACAGCTAACCGAATTACGGAATTATTCTGAAACTATACATTTACGGTGGGGAGCATTATTTACAATGACGTGATTTCTTATTTACAACGCAACCCAGGACCTGTGTGTTTTTTTCTTTTCTTTTTAGGGAACAAGAGAAAGAAATTCCTGTTGGGAGGGAGGAGACAGCACGCATTGCATCGATGCACCAGTACCAGTACCACCAAAGCACCCAAAAGCACCAAAAGCACCACAAGCACCACAAAGCACCACTCGGTGCGCAGTCACCATGGTTCATAATAAACACAACAAAACAACTGGTGGTGGTCTTCTCCTTGTCTGCTGGGCCGATGTTCTTCCTGACGTCTTCTGGCTTCATGCGGCCTATTTGGACATAATAAAAAGCACAACTTGTGTTCGTTTTTTATTATTATTTAGGGCCTCAGGGGCCAACTAAGGGTGGTCCACCTGTTTGGCATAGGTGCCACCTTACCGAGGTCCGCAAGCAAGATTCCCTGGCCACTATGGCCGGTCTCCAACAGAGGTGCTCTGCCCCAGAACCTGGGGTCCATCAAGTGGTACTTGGCCGCCGAACAGCGGTCCATAAAGTGGTACATCAACGCAATGCGTGCTGGTTCTGGGAATCTCGGGCGCACAATGGCCACCTCACGCACGCTCCCCTCGGCACCCAATGGCGCACAGGTCATGTGGGAGACAAAAGAAAGACAATTGAGCGAGGGGTAAGGTCACAAGGGTACACGTCAAACAAGGCAATGCAAGGTGAAATGCGTACGGAGGGCGAAGTGAGAAAGCTCGTCCCTACCGTACGTCACCCCCCTGTCACCTACACTACCCTTGCTCTTACCCCATATTTACAAAATCTACCCATTTATAAATTCGTCACTACTGTCACGTCTTCCCCATATTTCCCTTATACCAAATTCGTCCCCACAATCCCTTTACTTCAAAATTTGCCATCACCAAATTCATCATCAATCCTCATAAGGAGGCAGAGATGGAACATCAAAGCACAATGTCACACCCACGTCATGATGCGTCTCACAATCCAAACATTTGCATCATAAAAAATAATCAAAACATGGCATGGTGTGGAGTACCTGTCACCTCAGGTGAGTGGATGCAGATGGTGCGAGGAGATCCTTCATCCTAACTATCCTCTAAATGACTTTAACACACTTTACACTACCCGGGGTCTTTCCCTGCCAATCCATTGGCCAACTTACACTATGGGTTCTAATAACCAATTCCCATTGGCCAAACTGTGGTGCTCCTCAATTTTGGGGTCTCACTCCCCCGATTCATCTCCCGGTGCTCTAGCACAATTTCTGGGCTGCGACGTGTACCTCTCCCAACAGGTCTACCCACCTGCACACCTCCACCACTGTAGTTGCCACCCGAGCTTACCTAGCTCCTCACCCTAACCTAACTAACTGGGGACAGCCCCTCTCCTGGCTCTGTCACCCCTTGGTGCCCTCTGGCACTGGGCTACCCGGGTCCGTCCTCCGGATCCTCGGGCCCCATCCACACAACTACTACCGGCTCCCAGAGCCCACCTGCGGCCTCACCTGGCCGACATCCTTACAGTGGTGGAGTGCCCAAACCAACTACACACACTAACAGGCTACACGCCCAGCCATTTCCACAACACCAACGCACCCATCCACATACCATTCTGTCACCCGCACCACAGATGCCAATATCCAACCACAATTTACCTGTACCCTCTACCTAACACTTACACTACCCGCCCCGGGTATCCGTGATGGGGGTCCACTCTTCCCCCATTCACACCTTCGCACCATCCACTCCACTCCACAATTTCCACCATACCCACTCCACGACCATCCATTGGCCAATACTCCATACCATTTATTCCATACACCTGTCCTCCATTCACCTGTCGTTGCACACCTGTGCAATCTCACCTGGTGCCACCTGCACCCTCCTTTCTTCCTGGACCATTTGGTCAACACAACACGCAATCACCACTACTCCCTCATACACTGCTCCACACACCTGTTCAGTTGCACACCTGTGCAATCACACCTGTTCCATTCTCACCCGTTCAATCCTCACACACACGGCATCATCTCAGCTAACTACTCCCCTCTGAAACTTGCGCTTCCCAGTCGTCCCTTTAAACTATTGCGCTCCCACGTCATTATAATCCACACTAATCTACCTGTGTCCCCACTACAGGTATCAGTCACTAACTAATCTTAACGTCACCTAAGGTCATCTTCTCTAGATCCCTACACACCATATCCTAACCCACCCGGGCTAGTTTTCACTGCCATACACCCCATAATCTAGTGCTCCTTTGCCCCCACCTGTGAGGGATGGTGGATTTGCCATCCCACCACATCGGGGGGTCTCTCACTACCAATTTCGCTCGTCCAAATCCAACAATTCAAAAATTTTCCATTTACTGCCAATTCCATTCACTTTTCTAAATTTCGTTTTAAATCACTATCACTATCACCATCACCCGTCTACTTATTACATCCTCTCGGTGCGCCAATTCACATCTACAGCCCGGCTTCGTACAGCCGAGCACTGAACGCGGATTCTTTTGTGCTGGCGGCTGGATGCGTCCCGCATTCGGGGCAGGGGCGGGGGCTTACCCGGGCCGAGATCCCACGCATCACCTCGGCGTGAAGCCATCCAATGTCCCGATCTCGACCTGCCGGCACGTCTCAATAGAAAGTGGTCGCCATGACGACCCTTCCTATCGGGCGGCCCGCTCCGCCTAGTGGAGCCCGGACGCGGCCGCTCCACGCGAGGCCCAGCGTGGATCGCGCACGGCGGTCCTTTCGAACCCGCCGTGGCTCGGATCTCCGCTGGTTCTCGCGGCACGCGAAGCCCGGCACGCACCGAGGGCCCGATCCGGCTAAAAGTCGACCTAACCTTTAACCCGGTTACCGTCGACGCTTCACCTGCAGGCTTACATGCATACGCTACCTCTTTCTTGCTCATACATGCAGCCGTTCCCATTCTCCTCGTACCTTTTCTTTCACACCTCGGTACACTCACTCCGCTCACCGACTTGGTCACACACCTGACCACCGAACACTTTGGCACACATTCGTTGCTCGCACACCTCACCAATACACCGCTTCGCGCCCCCTCCTCGGTCACCTCCTCTGTGACAATCACAGGTGTGCCCTCATTCGCACACCCAACCACGTGCCTCACCACCAACTCCAGCGTGCATTCCCACTCACGCTCTACCATTCCAGGTGTGCATCCTTCCATCCCAGGTGTACATCCTCGCTCCCCTGTCACAACCAACTCACCCTCCTTGTCACTCTCAATACTCTCACCTCCATTCTTGACAGCGCACTCACCCTTACTTTCGACGGCACACTCTTTCCTCATGCACCCGTCCGTTATACACCTTTCTCGCGCACACCCTCCCGTTACATCCTCTGTAACACTCACCACAGGCGTACACTTCCTCGTTACATCCTCTGTAACACTCACCACAAGTGTACACTCTCTCGTTACTTCCTCCGTAACACTCACCACAGGTGTACACTCTTTCGTTACTTCCTCCGTAACACTCACCACAGGTGTACACTCTTTCGTTACTTCCTCCGTAACACTCACCACAGGTGTACACTCTTTCGTTACTTCCTCCGTAACACTCACCACACCGCGCTTCCATGTACCCCCTCGCACACGCGCTCCGACCGGCTCACTCCTGACGGCACACTCACTCCTCGGCGTGCACTTTTTCCTCACACACCCCAGAGTCGGACTTTCTCGCACACCTCCTCTTTCGCACACCAGACCTGTCACACACCTCACCAACGGCCTTTCACGAACACCCGGATCCAAACCAATCCCCAAGCCGACTGAATCTCCCCTCACATCATGTACATTGCCACTCACCTCCGTACCTCGTCGCACCTCCTCCGTCACCTGCAAACTTTTTATTTGGTTAGTGAGCACCGCATCATGATTTGAACACAGACCTTGTACATATTCCATGACTTCCTCCTTTATCTCCCTCTTAGCTTCCCTCCGTCTCTTCTTAATTTCACTCACCCCTTCTTCCACCTCCTCTAATTTTTCCTTTACCTCTTTCAGCTCCCGGTGCGCCCCCTCGATTTCTTCCTCCATTGCTACTTTAACCGTTTCTATGTGCGTCCTTACCTCCCGGTCCTTCGTCTCCATTACTTCTGTCACCTCTTCCAACCTCTTCGTCAATCCCTCATGTACCATTTGACATTCCTTTTGTGTCGCTATTAATTCATTTTTAATGTCCTTTTGTGTTGCTTTTAAACCCCCGATGATTGCAGTGTTCTTTTCCACTTGGTCCGCTAGTTCTTTTTGTCCCACCGTCAGCTGTTCTACTCCTTTCGTCAGATCTTCTATTCCCCCCTGTAACTTTACCGTATTATTTCTCACCTCTTTCTCGATACGCTTTTCGCCTCGCTTTACCTCCTCGCGTAGCCCCGAGACCTCCTCACTCACCCCTCGTCGTATTTCCTCCATCTGGTTCCCCATCTGTTCGATTTCCCGGGCGGATTGTTCCCCTATTTCCCGCAATTTGTCCTCCATCCTATTTTCTAACCCCATTAACCCATTTTTCACCCCCTCTAACTGATTCTCTTGAGCGGCCATTCTGTTTTCTACCCCCATTAACCCATTTTTCACCCCTTCTATCCCATTGTCTAATCCCTCAAATTTCTTGTCTAACTCCTTAAAATTATTGTCTAATCCCTCACCGGTACCCCTCGCTTCGTCCCTCATTACCCCCATTTGGTTTCCCATCCTGTTTTCCATCCCTTTGAAATTATCGTCTGTTTTTACCATAAAGGCCATCATCTGTTTCATAAACAGGTTCCAATTCATTGGCATCTCGGGTTCGGCTACCGCGACCATGGGCGTGGCTAAATTTGGTGCCGCAACAACCATGTGCGCGAGGACGCCATCTTGTGCACCTGATACACCCTCAACCGCCTCCTCATTGCTCTCCTCCTCCCTTTCTTCCACATACATTTCCCCTGGTTCCTGGGTTACCCCTAACCCGTCTATCTCCCCCACCGACATCCGATCGCCTTGATTGTCCATGGCGCGATCTCAAAATTCGGGTTTTATAAAACAACACAATTTCGGCAGCTCGTAATTTTGACCAAGATTTTTTTTTTAAAATTTGGGCCTAACAAATTTAGTCCCGGGTCCGAATCCGACTCCTCGACACCAATTGTTACGGACACGGTTTTTGGATGTTATTTTACCGAGCGGTGGTGTATTTAACCGCGTCCGAACAGTTACTCCCCGATTAGAACCCGATTCCACCCGAACGTTGACTAATCGCGCTACAGATATTCAATTGGGAAACCTCTAAAGCGACCGAAAGAGAAGAAGAGAGAAGAAAGACAGAGTTTGGAGGAAGAACAGATTTATTATACACACACAAGCAATATTTTAGAGCGACCAATATTATTTACAGCAATAGATGGAAAAGAGCAGTCACACAGTGCATTGTTAACTTATTCTATTTCATTTACTTAATCCCCAAGACAAACGAGTAGGACAGGACGTTCACACTCACACGGTGGATATTGCAGGCAGGTAATGGCTCGAGGTTGATTGCTTGAGAGGAAGGCAAGGTCGGAGGCAGCAGCTTTCAACCCCTCGCGGTTTTGGCGGGAAAACCTCCGTCGCGTATCCGCGGCCGTCACGCGCTGGCTCGGCACACCTGCTCCTCTTCCTGGGGTGGAGCCGTCTCCCTCCGTTCAGCGCGTCTCTCCAACGACAGGGGATATTGCAGGCAGGTAGGTAGGGCTTGCGGTGGATTGCGCTCCTCTTCCAGGTCATCCCCCAGCGTATCTCTCAAGGCCTCTCTTTGGTGCAGCCTCGTTGCTCCTCTCCAGCTCATCTCCAGTCATCCCCAAAGCAGTCCCTTACAGTCGCTTTTATCACCTCCGGCGGAATTAAGCCGCCGGCTCCGAGGGCACGCCTACCGGGTCACTCACCGCGGTGTTGATTGGCTGTTAGGGCCGGTTCACTCCTGCCCTCTTCCGACGAGGTGGAGACACGCCTTTCTTCTCCAACCTTACCTCGTGGCCAATGGTGGTTGAAGAGAAAAACCGACCAAAATGCGGAAGGCAAATGGAAGGGAGGTTTTGGGGAAATTGGAAGGGCCTACGCTTATTTTGTTTGATACAATGCAAAGTCAATCTAGTGGAAAACACATACTTAGCCTACATGGAATAAGGAAATACACTATTTAAAAGATATATCGTGACCTGCGTGTATGTTCTATGAAATTAATTAGGAGGACGGCTGCGACCATTATTTACATTACCAGGATGTTACCATACCAAAACCATACTCTTCACATCCGTTACCCTTCCTCCA
This sequence comes from Myxine glutinosa, assembly GCF_964187855.1. Lineage (NCBI taxonomy): Eukaryota > Metazoa > Chordata > Myxini > Myxiniformes > Myxinidae > Myxine > Myxine glutinosa. The sequence continues at coordinate 5,126,978 of NC_136269.1, forward strand.
AAATTGTTACACTCCTCAAAACCCGTTACACTTCTCAAAATCGTTACAATATATAGTATGTATGTATGTATGTATATACAGGTATGGAGCATGGTTGTATGGAATAAATGGTCTGGAATAAATGGTCTGGAATGGATGGTGTGGAGTGAGTATTGTGGAATACGTGGAGTGGAGTATGGTGCGAAAGAGTGAATGGGGGAAGGGTGGACCCCCTCATGAATACCTGGGGAGGGTAGTTTAAAAGTAGGTAGAGGGAGTAGGTAAATTGTGGTTGGATATTGACATCTGTGGTGCGAAAGTAGCAGAGTACTGCTTGATGGGTGCATTAGTTAAGTGAAATGGCTGGGCGTGTGGCCTGTTAGTAAGAAAGATTAAATGGGCACTCCGCCACTGTTAGTCTGTCGGCCAGGTGAGGCCGCAGGTAGGCTCTGGGAGCCAGTTAGTGTTCAATGGGGCCCGAGGGTCCTATGGAGAGGACCCGGGTAGCCCGACGCCAGAGAGGGCGGTAGTGGGGTGAGAGAGCCAGAGGGCCTTCCCCAGGTTAGGGTGAAGAGCAGGTAAGCTCGGGTGGCGACGTACAGTGGTGGAGGTGTGCAGGTGTGCGGACCTGCTGGGAGAGCCACACGACCCAGCCCTGAAATTGTGCGAGGGCACAGGGGGAAAGAATCGGGGGAGTGAGACCCCAAATTGGTAAGCACCACAGTATGTTGAATGGGAATTGGTTTTTAGAACCACATAGAGTAAAGTGGCCAATGGTTTTGCAGGGAAAGACCCCGGGTAGAGTAAACAGAGTTAATGTCATTTAGGAGATAACTCGGATGAAAGTCTCTTTGCACCATCCGCATCCACTCGCCAAGGTGAAATAACTCCACACCATATTTTTGTAGGTGTTTGGGAATGTGAGACGCATCATGACGTGGGGGTGACATTGTTTAATATTCCATCCCTTCCTTCTTGGGAGGGATTGGGGATGAATTTGGTTTAGAGGGAATGGGACAGACAAGACGGGTAGCGACGAATCTGTAAATGGGTAGATTGTGTAAATACAGGGTAGGGGCAAGGGTAGAGTAGGTGACATGGGAGGTGACGTACGGATAGGGACGAGCTTTCTCGGCTCGCCCTCCTGCGCACCTCACCTTGCATTGCCTTGTTTTAACGTGTACTCTTGCGATCTTGCCCCGCTGCTTTGCCTGTCCTTCCTTCCCCACTCATGGACTTGTTTCTTTTGGGCCCAGGGGGAGTGCGCATGTGACTGCAGTTGTGTGCCCGCACCTCCGCTGCCTCCAGCCTGCACTGGTACACCACTTATGGACCACACGTTCTGTGGCCTAGCACCACCATATGGACCCCACGTTTTGGGGCCTGGCACCTCTGCTGGGGATCGGCCACTGTGGCCAGCGGTATCTGGTTGCGGACCACTGTTTTCAAAGTGGCACCTATGCCATGCAGGTGGACCACCGGAGTTGGGACTGCTGGCCGTAAATAAAAAGTGGACGCGGTTTGTGCCCTTTTATTTTTAAATAGGCAGCAAGCATCAAGACAACCAGAACCAGCGGCCCAGCGGAGAAGACGTCACCTCATCATTGCTTATTATTCAAATGTGTTTGACTGTGCATTTTCATGCTTGGTGCATTTTTAGTGTCATGGTGCTTTATGGTGCTTTTGGTGCATTTTGTATATTGGTGCTTGTGGTATGATGTATCAGTGCAGTGCATGGCAATGATTTTCCCCTTTCCAAAAAGTCTGCTTTTGTCTCCCAAAAGACAGGTCCTGCGTTCGTGTTTTGTAAATAATCAAATTAATAGTAGTCTTGTAAATAATGTTCCCCACCAGCTTTATGTGTAGTTTTGAAGACCATTCCGCAATTCGGTTAGTCTGTGGGAATGAGTCTGATAGGTAGAATGCAACGCAGCAGGCGGGACATATTTTGTATGTAAAGCTGTCGCACTCAGGGTGAGGTTAAAAGTAGAGGGTTACCATACCTAAGTGTCACATTAAGTTAAAGTTTTGGCAGCACGGGACATGCCTGGAGAAAAGGAGGGTGCAGTGTTGCGGTTTTAGAACCCCTCACTTGTAAATACTTGTAAATAATTCTTGTAAATAATTCTCTTCATTTAATAAGGTCGCACCCCTAGTTAGTCCACAAGCAACACGTAGGACACCATAGGAACTTTCAGTTTTTTCCCTAGTCTGTGTTTAGTTAAGGCTCTGTTCCCAATAGTTGAATCTGCGTTGCATTAATTAAATAAGATAGGCCCCATTCGCCTCTTTGCCAGCCGCTCTCTATCCAAGCTACGCCAGTACGCGCCCCTACAGTCGGGGCTTGTCCCTCCCAATTATATTACGCGCCGTCGCTTGCCAGCAGCGTTCGCTGCCTCACTCCAAACGCCATTGAACACGCGGTCGACTCGAGAAAAGATGGGGGCAGAGCCACGAGAAGAGGTGTGGCCTCGTCCATGAGACATCGAGGGCGGGGCCGGTGAGCCCTCGCGAACCTATCAGGGCTGAGGTGGGATGGCCTGGTAAGGGCATGGCTGGAGCTTCCAGAGGGTTCGCTGGGCTTGCTCATATATGCACGCACGAAAAGCCCTCTGAAGAACTGCGCAGGGAGCCATCATTGATTAAGGACTGCGAGGGAGCTCGATTATTGAAGGGACTGCGTGAGGGGAGGCCATTGTGAAAAGACTGCCGAGAGGACTACGCGGGGAGAGCTTGACTGGTACAGAATGCGTGGAGCGCACCTGGTGATTAATGATCTCGTTTGAAGGGCACGTATGAACATTGAGAGAGAGAGGCAGCAGGCGCACATATTACATATGCAGCATCCCAGTTCCCCGCTATATCTAAAAGGTCCGGTCGTGCGCCAACGCCACCCGAAGCTGCCGGCCGTTCTTTGCCGCGGTACGAGTCAACACCTGGAGCCGGACTCGAGTGAACCTGGAGCCGGACCTCGACGCTTACCATCTGCCTGGACCCTTCTCCTCCTACCACTACCCTCCCATGTAAGTCTGTCTGTTTTGTCCTGGGGTTAAGTAAGAATGTATAGATAAGCTTGTCCTGTGTCCTTTTGCTCTTCTTCTTGTACATTCTTCCCCTTTCGCTTCCTCTTTCTTGGGTTATTGTACATAATTAATAAATCTTATTTGTTCTTCCCTTTACTCTGATTTCCTCTCATTCGATCGTTGGCGTCTTTTCTCAATTGAGTACCTGTGGCATGATTTGGCCAACCGCTCAGGATCGGGTTTAGTTCCTTTGTCAATGGCTCGGGCTTCGGATTGCTAACCGCTCGGCAATTTCCATCTTGTCCGCGGTCTGGGCGGGAATTATCTCCCTTCTTTGCGGTCGGATTGGCACGCAGGTATTTGGGACTCCATTGACCAATCACCCTGACCAATCTCGACCGGAAAGGAGCGTTATAATTTCCAGAATCGGGGGGGAACGGCC
>NC_136269.1:5132921-5146745 GCF_964187855.1 Myxine glutinosa
GTTATTGCCTAAAGTTCAGTTATAGACGTTGGTTGCTAATGTGTTATGATTTAAATGTTGTTTAAAAATGCTATTTTCATAAAGTTAATAAAGGGTTTTTGCTTCGTTTTAGTTTTGGATGAGGAAAGGCTCGCTGAGGTCATGCTGGACAAATTGTATACGTGTGCTTTTTCGAGGCTAGATAAGGCCGGTCGTAAAACCACGCTCACATGCGCGTGATTTTGTGTAACGCTAGTAGAATGATTAGATTGCAGACATAAACCTATTGTTTTTACCATATATATTTTGTATTAATCACAGCGACGCATGACTCTGTATAAACATGCTTTGAATTACTCATGTAAACAAACCCATAAAATATATGGGTTTGTTTGGCCAAGCATGCACTCTTCTCTCTGTGAGTTACATTTTCGTCACCTCGGAGCTTTTGAAACTATATCTGGTCCGAATGATAAGGAAGGGCTGACTCCCCCGAATAACAGAGCGGATGACGGTGGGGGCTTGGCCCACCGGGGAGGAACCTCTCCCAGTTTTGTTTGTTCCCTCGGAGATTTCCTGATAAAACGTGTCCCTATATAAATGGACTGGGAATCAATGTGTTTTCAGGAAGGCTTGACTTGGCATGTTCTTGCTGTAGCTTGCTGTAGATGTCTTGTCTCCTCCGGATCTGTATAAGTTGGTTTTAATAAAAAGCTGCGTCATTTTTCAGGCTATTTGTGGACTTCTTCACCAAACGAAGAGCTGATTCTTCACAGATGGTACCAGGAGTGGGGTCAGCACCGGACGACGGGAAACGGAGCCCGAGGGACAGGAGGAAGGCTGCCTGAGGCCGGCGCCGGCACGCTGATTTGATTAAAGGTGGGAGTTGTTTTATATCAGAGGGCTATTATTCCAAATTCGTACCTTCCTCCCTCGAGCGGGTTCAGTCTCCTTGTCTTCCGCGCTGCCTGCACTCGAACAGAAATTGTAAGTAAAGGCTCATTTTAGGCCTCAGAATGACGTGGCTTTGTTAAAGCCAGGATAAACAAGTAAGGATACCAGTAAGGACTTAACAGTAAGCTTAAAGTTACAGTTAGCACCAGGAGGGGAAAATGAGGTCGGACAGCCATATAGGTTGAAACCAGGTGGCCAAGATTTTTCCAGGAAGGAACAGCCCAGAGACAAGATGGGGTATGCCATTGCATGCCAGGGAACGAAGGGCTGTGGCTAACTTAAGAGGGCCATAGGAACATGGCCAGTAAAAGGATTTGCGCAGGATATCGGTGAAGATAACGTTCGGTACAAGGGAAAGGGGAAAAGTGAGGTCGGACAGCCGTAAAGGTTGAGCCAGGCCGAGAACTTTCCAGGAAGGATCAGCCCAGAGCAATAAGATGGGAAGCAAGCTAATGAAAGAAGGGGAACCCCTTAAGGGAACCCCCGGCATCTTTCATGTTTAAGAGGCATCATTTTGCCGCGGTAAGACCATTAAAGGACTGGGCTGTGTTAACTAAAGATTTAAATAATCCCTGGCCAGAGGACAAGTAAGTAAGCAGTTAAACAAGTAAAACAGCGAGTGATGCCGCTGGACCAGATACCAGACCAAGACCCCCCAACCCCCCAAGACCTGAGCTTAGTCCCGGGGCTCTAGGCAACACCCCCCACCCCCCCAAGACCTGAGCTCAGTCCCGGGGCTCTAGGCAACACCCCAACACCCCGCCCTGCCTTCCCTTTTTTCACCTCAACCCACCCCCGTCCAACCCGTCCCAAAAATCCTTTTCCTTGAATGAGAGACGTAACATGAATGAGCAAAGATTGTTTGGGAGTGGCTGGAGAAAGGCATGATTTGAGTCGATCTGAGTTTCGCGCGAAGTCTGGGAGACTTCTATGAGTATATGAATGAGGAATGAATGTATATTGGGATGTTAATTGACGTGTGTATCTAGCCAATGTATTTGTCTGTATGACATATGCAAAGCAGAGGGTTTCGGTGTGAAGCTTTGTAAGTGATCTGCTCGACGTGCGGGAAATTCAGGCCGGGAATGTCCATTTTAGCGTCTATCCGAGAGAACAGGCGAGGTCCTGAACTGAGTCCGGATTTTCATCTGTTTGGGAGTTGTTTGGGAAGCGAATTGATATAAATCGGGTCAGGAAAGCACTCGGAGTGCCCTTGTCGACCTACTGTTGATATGAAGCGGTTTCTTGGAGATGGTTGCAGGATGGGCTGTTTTTTTTTCTTTCGAGCGGCAGTCGGACGGAGATTTGGAATTTGTTGAACTAAATTCAGAATTCGAATCAATATGTGTGTTTTACTTGAATTGAAGAGTTCATTCAATGGCAGATATTGTGTATTGTATGTGTGGGGTAGGCCTATATTCCTGAGGCAGCTCACCTTTAGGATGATGATGTCATATAGTGCATTTTGGGGTCGGGGAGGTGGAGCGTCGGAGATCCTGTTTTTTTGCGATGTTTACGAGCTAGGGATGAGTTCTGACAGCTCAATGTTCTGACAGCTCACTACATGTCAGGTCGTAGATTTGTTATGACAGCTCTATGTTATGACAGCCGACTGCATGTCCCAACGTGAGGTAAACCCCGCCGTGAACGCGAATAGAGCGGCGTGCAGGGAGTGTTGGGATTCGTGTGGAGGCACGAGGGTGCGCGCCAAGACGGGGGGCGGCGTGGCGTCGTCGCATTGAGATGGTTGTGCCAGGTCGATCGGCGATCTCTGAATTTAAATCGGATTTTTGTCATGTGTGTTGTGAAATTAAACGTCTATCCGAGAATCCTGGCAATGTTCGTTTAATTAAAGTGTGGTACAAACCTGTGTTTCCGCCGTGCGGCTCCGTGGAAGTTTGGGTAGAGGGATATTGTGCGTTCGGGCAGGAGCCGAGCGAGCCGCGAGTCACGGGTGTGCTGTATGAGACTTGCTCAGAGTGCCGGCGATAACTCGCCCACTCTCAGAGGAAGTGTGTGCCCCGAGAAGATTGTGGGTCGCAGATTGGGCACTCTGGGTGGACACGGGGGTTGCAGTTGTGTGGGCGCGAGGAGGTTTGTTGATGAAGCGTTGTGCGAACGAGGAGGGATGTGCGAAAGGTGCACTAGGTAGCAAGGGTGCTGCATTGTAAAGCACGCCTCGTACGGACGTTCCTGGGCGGATTGTGACGGTTGTTGGATTCGTAGAAGTTAGCATTATGCTATGTAGAGCCACATTAATGGTCATTTGTCCATTGTCGCCGGACTTGCATTAGTTGCGGAATAATAAAGCGCTGGTTACCCCAATTCGAAGTTTGACCTTTTAAAGTTTAGTTGACCTTTGTTCGAGATTTGTAAGGGAAAGAGGTCGGAGATAATTCACTAACCTTGGAAGAACGACAGGCGGAGTCAGTCTACAGGGTGTTGCTTTAACGACAGGATATATAGGACTTAAATCTGGAGAATATCGGGACATTATATTGTGGGTAAAACCAAAATCATGTACGTAATTAATGAACAGAGAATATCGAGTCCTGTTTGTCGTTGTAATTGTCGTTGATGTCCCGATTCAGGGGTCTCAAGAAATAAACAGACTTCCGGTGCCGACCGGAAGCGTCAGGTACAGTACGCTTGAGTTTAATTTAACCGGGCCGAGCACAGTGACGTGCGTGATCGAGCAATGGGGATAGTCATGGTCAGTGAAATGCAGTGAAATGCAGTGAACATGCCCGATTTGGCTTTGCGAGGCTCCGGATAGAAATTGGCATTTCGATGCTGTGGATTATATTGTGCCTGCCCGGAAAGGTGATGTCCTGTGCTGGGGCTGGCGACATGCCTCTGTTATTTGTCTGTCTGTCGGTCTGATTGTAAGTCTTTGGTACTGGGAGGGCTAATTGAGTGCTTAGGCGTCATTGTTCCATGGAGGCAGGAGCTGTGAGTCACAAAATGTAAACGGGAACTTTGTGTAACTTTGCACCGGATCCACAAACAGAGAGATGGACAGGACAACAATGGAGTTTATATGGACGGGTTTGGGGCAGGTTCAATCTGACGATTACAGAGTGCTTTGTTCTGTTCACGAAACATGTAAAATTCATGGAGTTGAAGTGGTTTGCAAGAAGGCAGCAGAGTCAGTACTGGGATGCAACTTCGTCCAGGGGTTTTGGTCCAGCCTGCAAGGAGTCCAGGGGCTTGTTTCAGGGCTGGGTCGCCAAAAATGGGATGCTGTGCCCATCTGGATGTAAAATTATCCATCAAGGACGGGGAATGATGTGCAGTGTGATTGATTGGAGGTAATAAGGATTTGTGTTGATTTCCTGATTTGAGTTCATCTGGAAACAAAGACAGATGGGATTAATGTGTATATCAGGAACATTTTGGAAAAGAAATATGGATATATGACATTACTAAAATATAACCAAGCAATTGAGAGTTCTTGGGTTAATGGGATATAAATAAATGCATCTACAAATTGACGGTTTATAAAAAATTTAGTTCTGGATGATACTTAAACGATGAACAATGTTGGCAATATACAAAGAATGTAACTTGTTTTTGGGGGGAAAACATGTGGTTTAAAATTGGTTGGCTAAGTTTTAAAGATGGAGATGTTTCGCAGAACTCTTATGATTATTTATATGAGTGGTGGACTATTCCATGGCGAAGCATTTTTCAGTTTATTGAAAGTTGGATTTTGTAAAATAATGGTTTAATATAACCACAGTAGAAAATAATATACAGATTTGGAACATTTTGTAAACTTTCGAATAATGAGAAGATTCATAAAATTCATAAAAGGTGGATACTGGGAAACCATCGATGTTGGGGGCAAAGTTATGGGTGGATTTGGTGAGTGGTTTTAGGCAAACGAAAATTAATTTAGATTTATCATAGTTAAGTTCGAGGAAGTTGATTTGAAGCCAGAATTTATTTGGATGCCAGAAAGGAGAAAGGAGATGCTGAAAGCCAGAAAGGAGATGCTGTTGTCTACTCTGAATGACAGGTGGCGGTATCCAGGGCGCTGAGGAGTTTGTTCACGTTGTAAAGTTTGTTTATTTAGTTTGTTTATTGTAGAGAAGAGTGCTTTTGGGATTCCGGAGCCAGAGTGGATAATTTGAGAGTAGTAGGTGGTCCTTGTGGGCTTGGGAGTGAACTGATTTGGGTTTAATAGGCACAAGCTGGTCTAAACAGGGTGAGGAGGATGGTGTGATTGATGATGTCAAAGGAGGCGTTGAGGTGAGGAGGATGAAAAGGTTGAGGTTGCCGGCGCCAGAGGAGAGAAAAGGTCGCTGGTGATTTTGAGGAGAGCAGTTTCAGTACTGTGGCTGGAGCAGAATCCGGATTGGGATGTTTCATACAGGTTATTGGCAGAGTGGTGATGTTTGAGTTGAGTGGCCACAGCACGTTCCAAAACTTTTGACAGAAAGGGTAGATTGGAGATGGGTCTGAAGTTATTTAGGGTGTCAGGGTTTAGTCCAGGGTTTTTCCAGAATGGGGGTGAAGTTTCACGAGTTTTTGGGGAAATCGGTATGTGAAGCTGGATTAAGTTGGAACTGCTTGATGAGCCATGGAGATGGATTGGGTTTTGTTGTTGGTTGTCTGGGAGTTCGGTTGTTGCATTGCCAAAGGTTTCTGTGTGGTGGACACACTCATTGGCTGTTGTCTTGTGTGACGTGGAGGGAGATGTATGTGGCTGCGTGTGGCTGCCTGGAATCGGGAAGGCGGCTACAGTGGTTGATATTGGTTGTGGATCGTCCGGGGTGCTTCGATTTGCATAGGGGGTGAAGATTGGGATATTACATTATTTTAAGTAAGTATTGGTATGAGTAATTACATAAGTAATTATGAGTTATTATGAGTATTAGTTATGAGTAAGTGATTATTTTAGTAAAGTTACATGTTTCGCTGTGTTGTGGATCTGCGGACAAGCTAGTTTGATGGGTACCCTGGGGTCTTCGGCGTGTCTATGTGTTTGGCTATCTGTTACACCGGACTCTTGAATGGGTTTTCATGAGACGAATTTCAGACATAACAGTGAGAATCTATTTTGAGCGAATCACAGTGGGTGAGGAAAACATTGTGTGTGACCAGACACCAGAACTGACCAGAATTGAAATTGGAAGTAGACCAGGTTATTTCTATTATTTGTCTATTCGTGAAAATAAATAAATAATAGGGGGAGGTTAATGGAGGTTAATGGTGGTTTGTTTGTGTTAATGGAGGTTAATGGTGGTTTGCTTGTGTTAATGGAGGTTAATGGTGGTTTGTTTGTGTTAATTCTAGTTGAAACTCTCGCTGAAGTAATTTTCGTTTATTTTTATTTTTTGATTCGATTTGAGAGTTGAGATGATTGATTTTTTATTAATTTTATAATTTTATTTTTATTGATGTTGGAAACAGGTAATGGGATGCTGAGAGAAGGATTGAATTTAATTTGAATTGGACTGGATTAAATGGGATTGAATTTAAAATTGAATATTGGATAAAATTGGATCCACTTGAAAAAAGTGGATTAGGAAATTGGAGACAAGGTGTTCCCAGGAGACTTGTGGACCAGGTGTTCCACCAGAGGGAAAAGACCAGGTGTTCGTGGAGCACTTCACCTGCAAGAACGCCTTGGAACCAAGGTGGAAGGGACCAGTCCAGGTGTTGCTGACTACACCAACGGCAGTCTTTTGCGAGGGCAAGACCTCGTGGATCCACGCCACGCACTGTAAGTTGGCCATACAAGCACCAGACACTACACCACAGCAACCACAGTAAGGATGGGCCTAATCATAGGTACACCAAATAATTGGGGGGGCACATGTTATCTGGGTTCAGTCCTTCCTGACGTTGAGATACTGGATGAGCTAGACCCAAAGTCCTTGGACAGGCGTTATAAGAGGTCAGTCATGAACAAAGATGGAACCACTAAACTACACGGGAGTCTATGGGAAAAGGTGTTTGGTTTCTTCTTCCCAGGAGCGGGCACAGTCATGGATAGTTTCCGGATAGACAAATTGGCTTTGGCCCTAGAAAAGGTGGCAAACGACACCGCTACGGCTCATGACATACTATTGGACACGGTAATTCACATGCGTACAATGGTGATGCAGAAGTGAGACTAAGGGAAACTAGCCACGCCCTGACGATCGATCGGATCGCGCGTGAAAATTCTTATACATTTAGCTGGCTCACTGACTGGTTCCAGGGATGGACGGGCACCATAGTGAAGTGGTTATTGACCGCACTGGCTGTGATAATCGGGGTAGTAATTTGGGGGGCACTAATGAAATCTCTAGTCCTCCTCTGTATGAGAAAGTATTTTACAGGATGGAAAGTGAAGAAGCCGCCGACAACGACTATGGCTCTGACCACAGAGGCCGTCGACCTGAACGGGTCCTTCAACAAGGCAGTTGCGACCAACGCTCCAGAAAATTGTATTGAATTTTGTGACGACTGTGATACTTGTGTGGATCCCATGTGGGAACTGGCTGCTGCCTGTAACGGTGTATGTGATGACTGTGATACTTGTGCTATAAACCCCTTGCGTGTACTGGCTAACGCTGCTTATGTATTACAAGCTGACAGCTGCACGCCCCCTTTCAACCCAACTATGGATCTGATTGCGACGCTGGGTCTGGCGGTCGAGGGACCCGACGTGGATATCCTAGACCCGCAAGCCGACCAGGTGCCCAAGGGAGACTTTGACATAAAGGAAGTTCCTCTCTTTGCTTCATATGTATTAAGTTCAAATGCTTCAAGTGAATCGGATTTTTACGCTCTGTACCCTGACCAGGAAATTGAGACACAAGATACTGACAATATTATGTATTCCCCAGAACAGCAGCACGTGAGGGACCTCATGGGCATGATCGTTGATTAACTTCGAAGATCTGCAAGGACTGGGTCTGCAAAGGGTGGGGGGAGCAAGTTCCGCAGGGGAGGTGGTGGCCCTCTGGCGGAGCAGAACCTCATCTGGACCAGACACCTTCGTTGTGGATCCGAAACGTTAATGGACTTTCATGTTCTGAGCCCTCAGGCTCCGAGCACGCACCACACGACACGTTCGCCAAATGCACGGGCGAGGCGCTTTGGGCGCACGATATGCCCTTGGGAGATACCCGCATTACACAATTATTTTTTCAATACCCGCATTACACAATTATTTTTCAATAAAGCCCGATGTGGCACGTTGTCTCTTAAGATACTTTGTCTCGACGAGACAAGAGGAAGGAATGTCAAGTAGTAGATTTGTTATTGCCTAAAGTTCAGTTATAGACGTTGGTTGCTAATGTGTTATGATTTAAATGTTGTTTAAAAATGCTATTTTCATAAAGTTAATAAAGGGTTTTTGCTTCGTTTTAGTTTTGGATGAGGAAAGGCTCGCTGAGGTCATGCTGGACAAATTGTATACGTGTGCTTTTTCGAGGCTAGATAAGGCCGGTCGTAAAACCACGCTCACATGCGCGTGATTTTGTGTAACGCTAGTAGAATGATTAGATTGCAGACATAAACCTATTGTTTTTACCATATATATTTTGTATTAATCACAGCGACGCATGACTCTGTATAAACATGCTTTGAATTACTCATGTAAACAAACCCATAAAATATATGGGTTTGTTTGGCCAAGCATGCACTCTTCTCTCTGTGAGTTACATTTTCGTCACCTCGGAGCTTTTGAAACTATATCTGGTCCGAATGATAAGGAAGGGCTGACTCCCCCGAATAACAGAGCGGATGACGGTGGGGGCTTGGCCCACACCTCTCCCAGTTTTGTTTGTTCCCTCGGAGATTTCCTGATAAAACGTGTCCCTATATAAATGGACTGGGAATCAATGTGTTTTCAGGAAGGCTTGACTTGGCATGTTCTTGCTGTAGCTTGCTGTAGATGTCTTGTCTCCTCCGGATCTGTATAAGTTGGTTTTAATAAAAAGCTGCGTCATTTTTCAGGCTATTTGTGGACTTCTTCACCAAACGAAGAGCTGATTCTTCACATATATATATATATGTGTATGTATATATATATATATATATGTGTATGTATATATATATATATATATATATATGTGTATGTATATATATATATATATGTGTATGTATGTATGTATATATATATATATATATATATGTGTATGTATATATATATATATATATATATATATATATATATATGTGTATGTATATATATATGTGTATGTATATATATATATATATATATGTGTATGTACATATATATATATATATATATGTGTATGTACATATATGTACATATATATATATATATATATATATATATATATATATATGTGTATGTACATATATATATATATATATATATATATATATATATATATATATATATATATATATATATATATATATATATACATACATATATACATACATATATACATACAGTCACGTGAAAAAGTAAGGACACCCCATGTTAAGTTTTGACTTTTTCAACATATTTCAACATACAGCTATTTGATCTTCATTTCAACAATATTGATAGATAAAGGTGATATAATATAACAAATATCATGAAACATTTACATTTTGTAGTCCATTGTATAATTTAAATAAACATAAATGCAAATTTCACATGTGGAAAAAGTAAGTACACCCCTACATTTATCACGACTTCAAATACCTAAAATTAGAATCAGGTGCACCAGCTCAGGTGCAAATGATTAGAACATCGTTAGAGAGGATCTTGGAGGAACCTGTCTTATTTAACCCTCAGACATTTAGTTTGGTTTGCCCTTTGTTGTTGAAGTGTGTGGCATCACCATGCCTCGATCAAAAGAGCTCTCTGAGGCCTTCAGAAAGAAGGTTATAGATGCCTATGAGCCTGGGAAGTGATTTAAAAAGATCTCCAAACAATTTGAAATCAATCATTCGAATGTCCGGAAGATCATCTCCAAGTAGAGAAGATTCCAAACAACTGCCAACTTGTTCAGGCCAGGCCGCCCCAGCAGGTACAGCCCGAGAGCAGACCGCAAGATGCTGAAAGAAGTCTCTAAGAACCCCAGAATGTCATCACGGGACCTACAGGTAGCTCTTGCCACTGTTGATGTCAAAGTGCACGAGTCTACCATTAGAAAGAGGCTGCACAAATTTGATCTACATGGGAGGTGTGCCAGGAGGAAACCTTTGCTGTCCAGAAAGAACATCAGGGCAAGACTAAAGTTTGCCAATGAACACGTAGGCAAAGACCAGCACTTCTGGAACAATGTGCTCTGGACAGATGAGTCAAAGGTAGAGCTATTTGGCCACAGTACCAGAAGACATGTTTGGCAAAAACCAAAGACAGCATTTGACCACAAGAACCTGATACCAACTGTAAAGCATGGTGGTGGAAATATTATGGTTTGGGCCAGCTTTGCTGCATCAGGGCCTGGGCAGCTCACCATCATATAATCCACTATGAATTCTTCATTGTACCAGAGGGTGCTTGAGGATAATGTGAGGCCATCTGTCGGAAAGTTGAAGCTCAACCAAAGGTGAACCTTGGAACATGACAATGACCCTAAACATACCAGTAAATCCACCAAGGAATGGCTGAAAAGAAAGAAATGGAGGGTTCTGGAATGGCCAAGTGAAAGCCCGGATCTAAATCCCATCGAGATTTTGTGGGGGGTTTTCAAATGAGCTGTGCATGCAAGAAATCCCTCAAACATCGCACAGCTGAAAGAATTCTGCATGGAGGAGTGGGCAAAAATTTCTCCCAGTCGATGTCAGAGAGACTGGTCGACAGTTATAAGAAATGCCTACTTGAGGTTGTTTCTGCCAAAGGGGGCAATACCACCTATTAGAGCCAAGGGTGTACTTCCTTTTTCCACATGAGAAATTTGCATTTATGTTTATTTAAATTATACAATGGACTACAAAATGTAAATGTTTCATGATATTTGTTATATTATACCACCTTTATCTTTCGATATTGTTGAAATGAAGATCAAATTGCTGCATGTTGAAATATGTTGAAAAAGTCAAAACTTTATATGGGGTGTGCTTACTTTTTCACGTGACTGTATATATTGTTGTGGTTTTTTAAATAAAGGCAAACCCCCCTTTAGATAGTTGCACCACAACATGTAGCCTCGTTTAGTTCAGTTATTTCTTATTAAATGTGAAGTATAGTCTCCTTCCCAGTGTTAGTATGCGTTGAGACAGGTAAGTAAGGGTAGGCCTCATTGGGCCTGGAATGCCATGTGCTGGGCCTAGAACAAGTCAAGGAGGCCCGAGGGAGGAGCCGGAGGGAGTGGCTGGCAAGCACCGAACAGCCAATGGGGCTAAAGGGGAGTGGCCAGCAGCAAGCAGCCAATGGGGGGAACTCAGGGGAGTAACTGATGGGGGGAGATCACGACACGTGACCCCCGGTGGCCAGTGGAGACCCTTGGAACATTCTAGTGGGGCTCCGGGGGGATATAAGACCTGCCCCGGACCCCCAAACTCTCTCGCTCTCTGCCCCCGAACTCAAGAAGCTCTCAGCTCTCTCTCTGCCCCCGAACTCAAGAAGCTCTCAGCGCTCTCTCTGCCCCCGAACTCAAGAAGTTCTCAGCGCTCTGCCCAGATATCTGCGTTCTGCCCCCACACTCTGCTGCCCTGTTTTCCCTGGCTCTGGTCTCCCGTCTTGCCCTCGCTCTTTTGAGATAAATTCTCTCGCAGGACGATATCTCGCGTGGCCCTATGCTCTAACGATCTCTCCCTACCTGGGCTCCCTGCACGTGCGCTTCGCCTCGCTGACTTCGGGACACGCTGTGCAGATTCCCGTGTGTGCATGACTGGAGGCCGACATCCTTGCCGCGAACATCCTCGAGGGACATGCCCAACGAGCCGTCCGGGGCGCGCTGCATCAAGCAAACACAGAGTTGAGGCATTCAGCTTTTTCACGTGTGGAGTCAGCCGTGTGGCCATTTGAGGTGAGGGAGGGGATGGAGGGGGAACAAACACCAGAAACAGATTTGACCAGACGCCACCAGGATTTGGAATAGGGAGACAGATAAGAGAGTTCGGTCCTGAGAACGGAGAGATATTGTTTCCTGGCTCTCCTGAGGGTGGACACACACTTGTTTCGGGCTTTGTGAAAGGAAATGAGATTTCCTTCCGTTGGATTTGCTTTCCAGGAGACGAAAGCAAGTTGTTTCTGGGCAATAGCCTCACCACAAGATTCCGTGTACCATGGATGGGAGGAAGGGTATGAAAACTGTAGACGAGATGGGATAAATCTGTGCATGAGAGAGAGCAATTTACTTTGGAAGAATTCCCAGGATGAGTTGATGTCAGAGGCGGTAGAGATGGGAGACCAGTCCAGATGATTGATGGCTGCTTGAAGACCATGCCAGTTGGCCTGAGTGAAATGCCAGACTCGTCGACGCTGAGGAGGCTTTCTGAGAATGGTCAAAGAGATGTCCACTTTAACAAGCACATGATCAGAAGAGCCGATTGGAGCAGAAGAAGAGCAGCAGACATTTTCAGGGAAGTTAGTCATAACCAAGTCCAGAAGAGAAGATGCTCCGTTGACTGAGATCCGGGTCGGGAAATTGACAGATTGTGTCAGTCCCAGTGAGACGCAGAAGTCCTTTGCTGAAGAGCCATGGCTGGTGAGAGAGGTACCCACACCCAGCCAACTGGCATGGTGACAATTGAAATCACCACATATGAGGAAGAGAGAGTTGGGATGGGTAGATAGAAGTTGGTCCATATTATCAGACAGCAAGATGTGGATGGAGTCATCACTGTTTGGTGGACGGTACAACACACATATGAACAAAAGGTGGGAGCGAAGGGGAAGCCGTAGCCAAAGGTATTCCTGGGGGTGGGGTGGAGAGAGGGCAGTGCAGGGCGAGTGAGGAAGATAGTTTTTTTATAAAGATAGCAACCCCACCTCCAGGACGAGGCTCAGGTCTATCATACCGGAGGAGGGAGTAACCTTGGAGAGATACCAAGGAATCAGAGACATCATGAAGGAGGAAAGTTTCTGTTAAGCAGATCACGTCTGGTTTGTCAGAAGCAACCTGTATGGAGAGATCAGACAAGTTTGAGCGAAGGCCCCGGATGTTTGAGGTCCATACTGTTAAGGAAGAGGAAGGGGGAGCATCGGACACAGAACAGGGGGGGGGGGGGGAGCGGTAGTGTAAGATGTGGAAGAGGAGGAAGAGGTAGGGAGAGCTGTTGAAGGTGTGTCAGAGATTACAGAATACCTTGGAGAAAGGGAAGAATGGGCGGACAAAAGGTTTGATGGTGATTGGGTGAGGCGCAGTGAGGTGTTATTTGAGGAGGGGGAAGAGTGAGGCAGAAGGTTGACGGAGATGAAGGTGAAAGTTGGAAGGGGGAAGAAGCAGGGAGGACGCTTTGAGGAGGAGGGGTGAGAGGGGAGTCTAGGAGGGGAGGAGCGAGTGAGAGTCTCGGAGGGGAGGGGTGTGGGGGTAGTTTAGGAGGGAAGGGGCAAGGGGGGAGATTTGAAAGAGATGGGTGATGGGGAAGATTTGGAGGGGAGGGGCAAGGGGGAAGATTTGAAAGAGATGGGTGATGGGGATGATTTGGAGGGGAGGGGCATGGGGGTAGATTTAGAGGGGAGGGGTGATGGGGAAGTTTTGGAGGGGAGGGGTGATGGGGATGTTTTGGAGGGAAGGGGTGATGGGGAAGATTTGGAGGGGAGGGGTGATGGGGAAGATTTGGAGGGGAGGGGTGAGATTGGAATTTGAAAAGTGTACGATTAATGGGAAACAAACATTTATTGCAAAATGAGTTTCTTGAGACATTCGAGTCAAAAATACATTTGAGGACGCTGAAGGATGGGTGGAGTGCTGGAGAGTGTAGGGAATGAATGAAAGATGCACTATAAGAGATGGAATTTTTTTTTGGAATGAATAGATT
>NC_136269.1:5146945-5331945 GCF_964187855.1 Myxine glutinosa
ACCACTTTTCGCGCTTGTGTTAGTGTTGAAAAACCACTTTTCGCACTTGTGTTAGTGTTTAAAAACCACATTTCGCACTTGTGTTGGTGCAGGAAACCACTTTTGCACTTGTATTAGTGTGGAAAAAACACTTTTTGCACTTGTGATAGTGTTGAAAAACCACTTTTTGCACTTGTGTTAGTGTTGAAAAAACACTTTTTGCACTTGTGTTAGTGTTGAAAAACCACTTTTCGCACTTGTGTTGGTGCAGGAAATCACTTTTGCACTTGTATTAGTGTGGAAATAACACTTTTTGCACTTGTGATAGTGTTGAAAAACCACTTTTCGCACTTCTGTTAGTGTTGAAAAACCACTTTTCGCACTTGTGTTAGTGTTGAAAAAACACTTTTGGCACTTGTGTTGGTGCAGGAAACCACTTTTGCACTTGTATTAGTGTGGAAAAAACACTTTTTGCACTTGTGATAGTGTTGAAAAACCACTTTTCGCACTTGTGTTGGTGCAGGAAACCACTTTTGCACTTGTATTAGTGTGGAAAAAACACTTTTTGCACTTGTGATAGTGTTGAAAAACCACTTTTCGCACTTGTGTTAGTGTTGAAAAACCACTTTTCGCACTTGTGTTGGTGCAGGAAACCACTTTTGCACTTGTATTAGTGTGGAAAAAACACTTTTCGCACTTGTGTTAGTGTTGAAAAACCACTTTTCGCACTTGTGTTAGTGTTGAAAAACTACTTTTCGCACTTGTGTTGGTGCAGGAAACCACTTTTGCACTTGTATTAGTGTGGAAAAAACACTTTTTGCACTTGTGATAGTGTTGAAAAACCACTTTTCGCACTTGTGTTAGTGTTGAAAAACCACTTTTCGCACTTGTGTTAGTGTTGAAAAACCACTTTTCGCACTTGTGTTGGTGCAGGAAACCACTTTTGCACTTGTATTAGTGTGGAAAAAACACTTTTTGCACTTGCGATAGTGTTGAAAAACCACTTTCCGCACTTGTGTTAGTGTTGAAAAAACACTTTTCGCACTTGTGTTGGTGCAGGAAACCACTTTTGCACTTGTATTAGTGTGGAAAAAACACTTTTCGCACTTATGTTAGTGTTGAAAAACCACTTTTCGCACTTGTGTTAGTGTTGAAAAACCACTTTTCGCACGTGTTGGTGCAGGAAACCACTTTTGCACTTGTATTAGTGTGGAAAAACCACTTTTCGCACTTGCGTTAGTGTTGAAAAACCACTTTTTCCACTTGTGTTAGTGTTGAAAAACCACTTTTCGCACTTGTGTTGGTGCAGGAAACCACTCTTGCACTTGGTTTTTCCACACTAATACAAGTGCAAAAGTGGTTTCCTGCACCAACACAAGTGCGAAAGTGGTTTTTCAACACTAACACAAGTGCGAAAAGTGGTTTTTCAACACTAACACAAGTGCGAAAAGTGGTTTTTCAACACTATCACAAGTGCAAAAAGTGTTTTTTCCACACTAATACAAGTGCAAGGGTGGAATGTTTGTCTCTCTCTGTCTGTCTCTCTCTCTGTCTGTCTCTCTCTGTCTGTCTATCTCTCTCTCTCTGTCTGTGGTTCTCTCTGTCTGTCTCTCTTTCTGTCTGTCTATGTCTCTCTCTGTCTGTCTCTCTCTGTCTATCTCTCTCTGTCTGTCTCTCTCTCACTTTCTGTCTCTCTCTGTCTATCTCTCTCTGTCTGTCTGTCTGTCTCTCTCTATCTGTCTGAATATCATCTTTATCTCTGTCTGTCTCTATGTCTCTCTCTCTTTCTTTCTGTCTCTCTCTCTCTGTCTCTCTGTCTGTTTGTCTCTCTCTGTCTGTCTGTCTCTCTCTCTGTCTGTCTCTCTCTCTGTCTGTCTATCTCTCTCTCTCTCTGTCTGTCTCTCTCTGTCTCTCTCTCTCTATGTCTGTCTCTCTCTGTCTGTCTCTCTCTCTGTCTGTCTCTCTCTGTCTGTCTATGTCTCTCTCTGTCTGTCTCTCTCTGTCTATCTCTCTCTGTCTGTCTCTCTCTCACTTTCTGTCTCTCTCTGTCTATCTCTCTCTGTCTCTCTGTCTATTTGTCTCTCTCTGTCTGTCTCTCTCTCTCTGTCTGTCTATCTCTCTCTCTCTCTGTCTGTCTCTCTCTGTCTCTCTCTCTATGTCTGTCTCTCTCTGTCTGTCTCTCTCTCTGTCTGTCTCTCTCTGTCTGTCTATGTCTCTCTCTGTCTGTCTCTCTCTGTCTATCTCTCTCTGTCTGTCTCTCTCTCACTTTCTGTCTCTCTCTGTCTATCTCTCTCTGTCTGTCTGTCTGTCTCTGTCTGTCTCTCTCTCTGTCTGAATATCATCTTTATCTCTGTCTGTCTCTATGTCTCTCTCTCTTTCTTTCTGTCTCTCTCTCTCTGTCTCTCTGTCTGTTTGTCTCTCTCTGTCTATCTCTCTCTGTCTGTCTCTCTCTCACTTTCTGTCTCTCTCTGTCTATCTCTCTCTGTCTGTCTGTTTGTCTCTCTCTGTCTGTCTCTCTCTCTGTCTGTCTCTCTCTGTCTGTCTATCTCTCTCTCTCTGTCTGTGGTTCTCTCTGTCTGTCTCTCTTTCTGTCTATCTATGTCTCTCTCTGTCTGTCTCTCTCTGTCTATCTCTCTCTGTCTGTCTCTCTCTCACATTCTGTCTCTCTCTGTCTATCTCTCTCTGTCTGTCTGTCTGTCTCTCTCTATCTGTCTGAATATCATCTTTATCTCTGTCTGTCTCTATGTCTCTCTCTCTTTCTTTCTGTCTCTCTCTCTCTGTCTCTCTGTCTGTTTGTCTCTCTCTGTCTGTCTCTCTCTCTGTCTGTCTATCTCTCTCTCTCTGTCTGTCTCTCTCTGTCTCTCTCTCTATGTCTGTCTCTCTCTGTCTGTCTCTCTCTCTGTCTGTCTCTCTCTGTCTGTCTATCTCTCTCTCTTTGTCTGTCTCTCTCTGTCTCTCTCTCTATGTCTGTCTCTCTCTCTTTCTTTCGTGGCTGATGTCTTCTCTGCATGTCTATCTCTCTCTCTCTCTGTATTAATTTGTTCAACACTGCAAGTTACATGCATTCTCAAATCCATGATCGTGCTGAAAATATCGTGTACGACATTGGGTGGTTTACCATTGCCTTCCCCAAAGTGCTTAATTATTGTCTTTCATTTAACCATTAGATCCATTTCACATATCTGTTCATGAAATTTCACCAATGATCACAAGTAGTTATCACATTGCAATAATCTCTAAACATTCCTAAACCATTCCACTTGTTTAAAGGACGTTCATTTCGCAAGAAGGAGCGGGGGCAAGAGACAGGTAGCCGAAATGGAAATGAGGGACAATGAGGGACAGTGAGGGAGTGTCGGTATGCAATTTTCATCCAATCGCCATCTTTCACAATAATTCTGGACCGGCATGAGATGGCGTTGTCTGTCATTAATTTTATACGTTGAATCAAACGAGTTTTAGACATGGCGGGAAAACTGAAAAAAATTATTTGTTTATTAATTTAAAACGAGTGTACACGATTGTACACGTGTACGGACCTTACCGAACCGGCAAACAAATCGCCTCATGGTGCACTTCATGAGCCGATTTGCCTGCAGACCAGAGTAAGGCTCTTAACACCCAGCGTATACCGTATGCATCCTCGCAAGCACACGAATAATAGAATCATTTAAAACGTTCCATCCGTGACTTTTACCTCGGACGGTCGTGACAAAAATACGTTTACACTCCTTGGATTATGTTACCTATATCGCGGCAAGCCCCACACACACATCCTCCACCATGTTCAGAATTAAACACAGGTTCGTATTTCATAATGGACCATCCCCAAGACGCCATGCTTACCTTGGCGACGTCCACTCGAAATCCCAGCGGTGCCTCCAGATTGTCGGGGAAGTGTGGAGGGACTCAAGACTCCAATGATGTCACAGGTTTACGAAAGATCACAACTTTATTAACTGGTAGTTCACTTCATTCCAATACCAAATAATACCGTTTAACTCAATGGACCAGGTAACTCTATCCGCATAGTCCCTCTTTCGTGGCTGCAGCGCCGTACTTGTGATACGCGTTCATTCCGTCGGGCAGGGCTTCTGAGGATGAGTGCCCTTTTACTCAAAGTCTCTTCTGTTTATATGGGCAAACTTCAGTTAATCCTCTGTGCGCTGAAATTGTAATCCCTTCTCCGCTGCTTCTAATCCGTTCTCCGCAAACGTTACTCGGTCGCCTCACTGGCACCAGCTCGCTCCCCTCCTGCTGCGAGTTCCATTTACCAAACAATAGGGGGGTGCTCCAACCTGGCTGGGGCTGTGACCAGGTGGACAAGAGATTACCATGTTCGTGCACATTCCTGACATTCATTTACGAAATCGTCTATCTGCTTCGTTACCAGTCCCAATCAATGAGTTACCAGTCCCAATCAATGAGTTACATTTCCACAACACCATCAATGCCCTCGCTGTGCAGCCAAGGTTCATGCTACACTGCGTTTATGTGTGATTCATGGTTACAGAAGTTAAAACTCAGTAATCTGTTGTTGTGGGTTGATTTCCTGAATGCCGATGTCCTTAGCTAGCCCTCAGACTTCCGGTAAACCTCCACATCGAAAAAGACCAATTTGCTTTATTTTTCAATTTCACTTGTGACACTAATGCTGAGAAATACTTGGCCAAGTTTCCCAAGAAGGTGGTCAGTCCAACATATGCACTTGCTATATTTACACAACTGAAATAATTTCTAAGAACATAATGGAGGCTCATGATTTTGCAGTTGATAGGCTTATTCCTAAAAAAAGAATAGTTTAGCAAAGAGTACCATGGGAAGATGAGTCCTTTGCAACTAAAAGAGAAACTCACAGCAAGTTTTTTTTAACTTTATAAGGATAATAGAAACAAGCTAAGCACAGAAGGGTGACTAAAAGTGGATGAAGCAAAGTACGAGCATGAGATATTATGCTATATACGAGCTAAATCTTGCCTATCAAAAAGCAGAAACTCCTTGCATGGAGGATAATGTAAAACTAATCAAAAATGCAAGTGATAATCAATAGAGCAGCCTGGCTTGGAAAACTTAACAAAACTAGGTAGGTACTCGGTAGAGCACATACCTCCGCCAGGCTGAACAGTTTACTTTTTGTATCGCACCGATAGGCCAGATCTCCATCCAGACACTTGTCACTCAAGCTTTTGGGTCTCACTATCTGCCATGATCTTTCCTGGGAAAACCACATTTCCAAGCTGGCCTCAAAAGCCAGTCGCCGACTGGGCATCCTCCGTCGTGCGAAGCCCTCCCTTGGCACACCTGAGCTCCTCACCACAACTAAAGCTTTCATCCGCAGCTCAATGGAATACTGTTCCCCCCTCTGGGCTGGTGCTCCTGCCTCACACCTAGCTCGTCTTCACGCTGTTGAAACCAAAGCGTTCAGAATCATTGGAATCTCCCGCGATGACGCTATCTCCGAGGGCCTTTCACGTAATCACCGCAGGCAGGTTGGTGGTCTTTCCGTCTTCTACCGACTCCTCTCCGGCCTTGCTCCCCCAGCTCTCTCTGGGCTCTGTCCCCCAAATATTCCTGCAGGTCGCACAAGATCTGCCTGCAACCCTCTTATGGTTAAATTGCCAAAATCAAGACCCTCTGCTCACCTTCACTCCTTCATTCCTCTTTTCTCCCGCCTCTGGAACAAACTCCCTCACTTTCTTCAATCCCTTCCTTGGCACACCTGAGCCTCTCTTCACCTCTCTTCTCTCCCCATATATCCCACTCCTCCCTCCAGGTCTTTAAAACGGCTGTTCACCACCATCTCTTATCTTCCCCAATCCAAAACCTTGATCTTTTCTACCCCCACTAATTGCACCCCAAATTTCGTCCTTGTCACACACCAAAATCGAATTGGCTTGTTCTTGTCACCTACCCAACTCATCCAGCAAGTTTTGTCATAATCTGTCCAAAACTTTTCAAAATATGCTACATATCATTTTTTGCCCCATCTCTCAATGGTGAAGAACCACTTAAAGTTTTAAATAATCCTCATATCCGAATCGGGATCCAGATCTTCACCATAATCAAATCAACTCCTTCTTGTCACACACCCTACCTACCCACCAAGTTTTGTCCTAATGGGTCCATAGCTTTTTGAGATATCCTGCTCACAGACAAACTGACAGACAGGGATGAAAACATAACCTTCATCCACTTTCAATGGCAGAAGTCGTAATAGGAAGGAAGAGATGAGCTCCTGCCTCACTTTGCAAAGGGTCTGTTAAGGTCCAAACACCAACGTGACATGCTTCCCACCATCCACCGGTCCCAATCCCAATATTGCATGCAATTCAGAAATGTTAAATCTTTGGACATACACTTCTGTAGAACACAAAGATACAAACAATCGACGACTCCAACCGTGACTGCCAAGCTCAATTCCATGATTTAAATGTTTTATAAAAAATTACAAGATGAGTCATAACTTGACTTGTCTTGACTGTCCATTCTCCCTTCCTTTTTGTATTTTTTATTATTTCATTTTTTTCCAATGCTCTTTCATGTAATACTTTTCATTTGAATCTGAAATGTTTCCTTAAATCGATCGATGCAGGTTGTTATGATTCCTCCAGTCAAATTAGGTTAGTAAAGGTTTACTTGAAAAAGCTGGACTTGCCGTGGTCACGGCAGATGCTGAAGTGACGAAGAAGCTTGAACATCGCCACGTGACATTAATCGTTGGTGTGGTCAATTGGTCTGTGACCAATCCGGGCATCCCATGACAATTGCAGACAACGTGGGAGAGATGTTATAGCCTTGTCCCACGTCCGTGATGGATTGAATCGCCAACCACCCCTTTTGTTGGGAGATGCCGATTCCACTCTTTCCCAAATGGATTCCTTTACACCACGAGCAAACTACTTTTTAGCCGCGTCGCAAGACGCTGGTCATAGAGTGCCCTCTGTTGTTGTTCTTGTTCTTCTTCTTCTTCTTCTTCTTCTTCTTCTTGTTCTTCTTGTTCTTGCAGAGAAGACAAAACCTCAAAGCTCCACCCATTCTGGGAACCATAGCTCCACCCATTGTGGGAGAGACTTCATATAAACAAATATCCACCATTTTATTAACTCGCATAGCTTTGAGGCCTGTTTTGTAGGCCCGTGGTGTCTTCCTCTCTCACACAGTTTTATTTCAAATCAAATTCCATATACCATTTCATTTTTCACAGTCGCTAACATAGTTTTAGACTCGGTTGAAAAAAAACGGGAAGAAAATCCGATGAAAGTTGCCCTTTATAGAACGAAATGAATTCTCAAAGGCCTGTAACTTCAAGTCCATTGAGATATATTTTTTTACAATCACGGCATGGTCAGTCATACACCGTCCGAAATAACAGACGGGAAAATGCCGAGATATATTAAAAATTCATCCATTTGATGACAATCGTCACGATGAAATATTTAATTTATACGTCGTCACAATAATGTGGAGAGAGGAGCATAGCTTCGTTCACGTGTCGCCACACACGGGAAATTGCCGAGATATATATTTTTTAAATTGCGGCATGGTCAGTCATACACCACCTGAAATAACAGACGGGAAAATGCCGAGATATATTAAAAATTCGTCGCCACACACGGGAAATTGCCGAGATATATTTTCACTTTGCACAAAAATAACATCACGTAATCGAATCAATAGGAATGTCCTGTGCCTATAACATCGACGTTATAGGCACAGCTGCATCTAGGCATTGTGTAACATCGACGCGGCTTTTGTTTTAATTAAAACTTTTTGTACTTGTTATTGGTCTAAGATGACCACTTGACTGTTATCAAGGCTGTGTCCATGCAGGTTCAAGTGCGCATATACGCAGAGTTCAAAGCCTCTTAATGAGCTGGACGATGATGTTGGTTCATGCTGGCTTTAAGAGTTTTCCGAGTTTCTCCGATGTAGGTCCCAGTGCATTTTGGGTCTCCGCGTCTGATGCTGGTTCATCTTAAGTCCAAAAATTTGCCACCAGTTAGTTAATGTTAAGAACAACATCCGGAACAACTAATTTCAGTCACCCACACTGGAACGTCAGGCCTGGTCAGCCGGTTCGTGAAAGTTGAGCCAAAATTTGACTTTCTTTTGTCTATCCCACAAGAAGGTGGGAAAAACGAGGGCCGTTGGAGTAGTAATAGTAGAAATAGTAGTTGCAGTATGTATTTATTCATAAAATCTGTATAAATGTATTTTTTTTATTCCTATATACACCTTTTTGGCATCATTTGATTTTTAAGAGTGTCTCGTTTGTAAAAAAATTTGAGTGCCCCATGTATTTGAGCATTTGCTTTATTCAACAATATTTTGGTAAGATCATTACATACTGCGCCTGCCCTAGTTATTATTACCAGTTCACCTGACTCAATCATTAGCAGGACTTTGACTAATTGCGCAAGACTCGAGAGAAAGACTAAAGCAAAGACAAAAGTTAGGTTTTGGCCAATGTAGCTCAGCCACTTGGCTTCCATGGTGATATGGTGGCTCGCTACTCCGTGGGGCATCCCTGGAGTTAGGAAGGCAAAACAAATTGGAGGATTAAAAGCAACGGGACAAGCACGATATCCGTCATGTGATATGTGCACTGGGAGCTCCAGTGATCGGGTGGGCTTTTGGCATGAACACTGATTGCAAAACGTGATGCGAAGGATGAGGCTTACTAATAACTTCAGGAGACTTTCCCATAGATCCAGCCCTGATTCTATCCAGATTTCCCACTGGTGATCCGAAGGCGCAAAACCATAAAACAATGCATGACGCAAAGTGGAATAATCTGCATGGTACAAGAGGTGGTTGTCCAAAGATGAGTTAATTCATGTATATTATGAACAGTATTTAAAACATGAAGAACCAGTTAAACGTTGATGCTTCTCAATATGTCTCTAAGTGTGAGTCTCGAATCGGCTGTTTGTAGATCAAAAGCAAAGCTCATCGCACGTTGACCTGGTCACCCAACAGACCACATACCATAACCGTGAGTGCTTTATGACAACGTATTTCCAATATTATTTCAATATCACGATTCTATTTCTACAATTCAATACCAAGGTTCATATCTTCACAAAATTCGACTTATCTATTCTTTGAAGTTGAATTTCACTGTCTCTGTGTCTGTGCGAAGTTCCGCTACCATGAGTTGGATGAAGATGATCCTGAGGATCGGCGCCAAATGGTAAGCTTAATAGTCCTTGAGCCAGACCAAAAGTAATGCTCCGGCGGGGGGAGTAATTCTCATTATGATTTTCCATTAGACCAATGTCTCAAGTGTCAGAAAAGGTGTGATGGACATCTGAGAACGGTAGCTTAGTGCCCGGATGGACGCCATCTTTGAAACCACCCAGCTCGAAAATGCCCATTTGATGGGGTACATTGTTGCACGTGTATCTGGACTTCTATACTAGCTATCGATGTGCGGTTGACGACTAAATATACGTCCGATGTGTACCGTCTAAATAAAAAATAATATGAAGCATTTTGTTTTAGATTAATTATTATAAAAATCAATTATCGAAAAAAAATCATATCTTTTTCAATATTTTATTATTAGACTTGTACTTTTTTTAGTGAAACAACACTGGTATGATTTTCCAAATTATGCATTGTGCTACACCGTTTATCTGTCTATAAAAATAACTCAAAAACTAAAACATATCATCCACCACGAGTTTACAACAAATAAATGTAAAGAGGCATAAAATGACTTAGGCCGCCGCTGGCATTATCTATTCTGACGATAACGCAAGTTAGGAATGTCGTACGGAGAGGATTTTAACACCATACGATATCTGATAAGCAGGCGGAAATTGTTACATAGGAAATCTGCACTTTGGTGGCCATCTTGGATTTCAAAATGGCCGCCAATTATATTAATTATTCATTACTAGAGTTTGGAAAGACGTATGGAGCTGATTTTAACACCATACGATGTATATTCCTAATAAGCAAGCGGAGGTATCATTGAACATGTCATGTTTTAGTCAAATAACACCGGTATGATCTTCCAAATTATACATTTTGCTAAACCGTTTATCTGTCTATAAAGATTTTCAGGCAATTTGGCCTGCATTATAATAGAGAACAACATATGCTATACAATATACAGTGCACACAAAGTTAATCATCAGAGTCGCCATCAGAGTCATTGGCATCCTGAGCCACGATAGCATCATCCTGCACCATGTTGGAGCATCCCTGCAGCTTACACACAACAGTGCACTTCAACCCATTCAGTATGCAGGAGCAATCTGACGGTCGACACGTCCTTCTGCATGTGCATGAGATGAGATTCAAGACGACATCTGGAGCTGGTAGACCCGCCATCCATCGGATTGTGAGCGAACCGCCATCATCGAGTTCCCAACCATGTCCTGCTGATGGTGTTGGGACGTCTGGTAGGTTTTCAAGGCTGCGTCGCCAGATAGCCGCCTGATAGTTGGCCCTAAGCGTATGCTGCATCAAGGAGTCTTCACAAGGCGGCAATTGTCCAGATTCGATCTGGCCCTTCTTTGCACAGAACATGTGATAACGGAGCGAATTAACACCGACGATCTTCGTGTTCTTGGCGTACAGCTGACACGTGAAGGCCTGAATGCTATTGAAGACGTCTGTTGGTACATTCCACGAAGATCCCAGATCTGTGAATGCTTGAAGATACAGCTCATTCGCTTGCACAAGCTTCAAAGCCTTTATCTTTCCTTGGCTAGCCAGAGCACTCACAGTGTCACACCCGCTCCATGCATGAAGCCCTGGCAATGCACTGCAAACTCCAGACCCCAATACCACAGCCAACTTTCCAACGTCGATCATTCTGACTCGAACCTTTGTTCCTCGTCTGATGAAGAGCTGACTATCGATGGTTCTGCTGAGATGAAGACTGATGATCAGAACGTCGGTGTCATCTGCCACTAAGATGATCGTCTTGTAGTGGGTAGCGGCGTGCTTTGCGTGGAGAAACATACGCGTGTCTGCTTCCTCGTGGCTACATTCGAGTGCTTGCACCAACTTCCACCTATCGCGGGTCAGTACCAGACATTTTTCACCACAGGTGACATACAGTGTTCTGTTGCCTAGCTTTTCGCGATTTGTTTCATGTTTCCACGACTCCGCCAGAAACACAACCAGTTTCTCCTTTGTCTGGCTGCAAGCAAGGAGACGCCGCCAGTTCATGATTTTGTGTGCGGGTCTGATCTCGCTGAAACTGATGCCTTCATTGGAACCGCGGTTCACACGCTCAGCTGCTTTGATGGATTCTTCTGTGTATGTGTCAAAGACAACATCGATGCGCTCACTGCCTTGACCAGCGTGAAGCGCTGCAGCAAGGATGCGGTCAGATAGTTCTTCGAACGTGTCGTTCTCGCCATGCATCTTTTGTATGAGAGCCATCGCATCAATTATTGTTGCACTTCGCTTGTCAACGTTCTCGGCTGGTTCCACAAGACCTTCCATGTGTTTCGCAAGTGCAGCTTTGTTCGTTTTTTTCATTGACCCATCAACGTTTGCCAAAGACCATGGTAACGGCCCTAGTGGGTGACAAAGGACAAGTTGCATGTCGAGGTTCCTTGTCTTGGCGATGAGTATCATGGTGGCAAACAGTTGTCTGTCAGCTCTCAGGACGATCTCCTTGTTTGTGCCCTTCACAACTTTCTGCTTGATCTTACCAAAGGTCTTCAAGTTTAGCTTGTTCAATGTGTCATGAAAGCCTGTTCCCTCTGCAAGACGTTTCTGGAAGCTTTGATACGCCGCTTCCCCCTTTTGCAGGGTGTTGAGTAGGTCATTAGAAACGTCCTCCCTCGCAGCCGCTCCGGTAGATATACTGAGAAGACATGACGGATCATCGGCGAATGGATTGGTCCAGTCATTTTCCAGTAGATCACAGATAGCTGTGACGCCAGACTCATCACGTTTGATGCGAGAAGTAGACAAGTCAGGGTGCTTGGCGTGAGATGTGTCGCTGCCATTCACAAGGATAGTTTCTCGTAGTTGCCTCAGTGCAGTAGCCCGATTTTCTGCAGTTAGATAGTATCGTGACACAGCCCCTTGTCGAAGACTAAAACCTCGTGTTCCTCCAGCTGTTTGCGTATCTTTGTTTACTGTTTCTTCTGTTGTCTGATCAACAGCGATTCTGGCAAATGGATTCCCTGGTCTAAGCTGTACGGAGAAGTAGCCTTGATTGAAATGCCTGTACAACTCGGGGCATGTTTCGTGGAGTTGCGTCATCTGTGCATAGTACACTGGTAGATATCTAGCATAGTTCACCTTGTTCATTGCGAAACACCAAGGGATCACTCTTCTGACACAAGCCAAGTGAAGCATCCAGTCGCCTTCTCTATCCGCACGAATCAACCCCAGCAGGGTCTCTACCATATCAATATACATCATCCAGAAGCGAGCCAGGTCTCCATGTTTGGTTCGCAGAAAATGTAGGTATTTCGCGAACATGTCAAAGCTCTGTACACATGAATCATCATCGAGAGCAGCAGCGAGAGTCTCGTGGCAAACATCCTCCTTGATGCTGCGAATTTTGAGGTCAGTGCTTCGAATCTGGGGTTCCTTGTCAGGATGATTGCTTTCTATCCACACCTGGAAGCCCTTCCAAATGATGCGCATTAGTGCCTCGTACATCAACTTGTGGAGTCGCACAGCACGGTTGTATTGCTTGCCTTCCAGAACCCTGTTGATGGAATCTTCAGCGATTACTCCTGACTCAACAGCTACATCCCGAAGGCCTGCATCTCCTTGATGCTGCGAATTTTGAGGTCAGTGCTTCGAATCTGGGGTTTCGATGGGGTCAGTGGGGTCAGTGCTTCGATGCGCAAGATTGGAGGTCTCGTCTTTTCAAAGCTGTCCATGCACGTTCGCTTTCGAAGTTAAGTAACTTTTCACAATTGTGTTTTTGTCGAAACTGGTCTTGTATGTACCTATTGGGGTGTCTTTAATAGTATTCTTGGCGTTGGTTTTTTGTACCTGTGTACAGAATCGTCGGTCTTTCTCATCGTGTATTCTGAGGCCTAAGTGTAGTACTAGGCTACTGTGTCCAACCTTGGCTTTAGGCTTTGTTTTTGTCTCAGCGGTTCTCCGATCACGTTGAAATTTTTTTCCGGTCTCTGTTTTCACGGTCTTTTCATCCCATACTTCCTTGTTTTAAAATCTCAAAAAAAAAAAAAACCCAAAAACATTTCCTTCCGTTTTTATTCGTTTATTCGTTCTTAGTTGTTCGTTCGTTCATTCTTCGACCACGCTGTTTGTGATCACGTTGTTAAAAAATGTCTCATCTGAACCCTGAAGACCTATATTCTGTCATATTCTATAACACCTTTTTCTTCTTCTTCTATAAAAGGATGCTTTCGACTTGCTCACCAAATCCATTCATTCCAAAAAAAAATTCCATCTCTTATAGTGCATCTTTCATTCATTCCCTAAACTCTCCAGCACTCCATCCTCCCTCCAGCGTCCTCAAACGTATTTTTGACTCGAATGTCTCAAGAAACTCATTTTGCAATAAATGTTCGTTTCCCATTAATCGTACATTTTTCAAAATCCCATCACCCCAAAATCCCATTTCCCATCACCCCTCCCCTCTAAATCTACCCCCTTGCCCATCCCCTCCAAATCATCCCCATCACCCATCTCTTTCAAATCTTCCCCCTTGCCCCTCCCCTCCAAATCTTCCCAATCACCCATTCCTTTCAAATCTCCCCCCACACCCCTCCCCTCCGAGACTCTCCCTCACTCCTCCCCTCCTAGACTCCCATCTCACCCCTCCCCCTCAAAGCGTCCTCCCCGCTTCTTCCCCCTTCCAACTTTCACCTTCATCTCCCTCAACCTTCTGCCTCGCTCTTCCCCCTCGTCAAATAACACCTCACTGCGCCTCTCCCAATCACCATCAAACCTTTTGTCTGCCCCATCCTTCCCTTTCTCCGAGCTATTCTGTAATCTCTGACACACCTTCAACAGCTCTCCCTACCTCTTCCTCCTCTTCCACATCTTACCCTACCGCTCCCCCCCCCCCCCCCCCTGTTCTGTATCCGATGCTCCCCCTTCCTCTTCCTTAACAGTATGGACCTCAAACATCCGGGGCCTTCGCTCAAACATGTCTGATCTCTCCATACAGGTTGCTTCTGACAAACCAGACGTGATCTGCTTAACAGAAACTTTCCTCCTTCACGATGTCTCTGATTCCTTGGTATCTCTCCCAGGTTACTCCCTACTCCGGTATGATAGACCTGAGCCTCGTCCTGGAGGTGGGGTTGCTATCTTTATAAAAAACTCTCTTCCTCACTCGCCCTGCACTGCCCTCTCTCCACCTCACCCCCAGGAATACCTTTGGCTACGGCTTCCCCTTCGCTCCCACCTTTTGTTCATATGTGTGTTGTACCGTCCACCAAACAGTGATGACTCCATCTACATCTCGCTGTCTGAGAATATGGACCAACTTCTATCTACCCATCCCAACTCTCTCTTCCTCATATGTGGTGATTTCAACTGTCACCATGCCAGTTGGCTGGGTGTGGGTACCTCTCTCACCAGCCATGGCTCTTCAGCAAAGGACTTCTGTGACTCACTGGGACTGACACAAACTGTCAATTTCCCGACCCGGATTTCAGTCAACGGAGCATCTTCTCTTCTGGACTTGGTTATGACTAACTTCCCTGAAAATGTCTGCTGCTCCTCTTCTGCTCCAATCGGTTCTTCTGATCATGTGCTTGTTAAAGTGGACATCTCTCTGACCATTCTCAGAGAGCCTCCTCAGCGTCGACGAGTCTGGCATTTCACTCAGGCCAACTGGCACGGTCTTCAAGCAGCCATCAATCATCTGGACTGGTCTCCCATCTCTACTGCCTCTGACATAAATTCTTCCTGGGAATTCTTCCAAAGCAAACTGCTCTCTCTCATGCACAGATTTATCCCATCTCGTCTTCTGTTGTCATACCCTTCCTCCCGTCCATGGTACACGGAATCTTGTGGTGAGGCTATTGCCCAGAAACAACTTGCTTTCGTCTCCTGGAAAGCAAATCCAACGGAAGGAAATCTCATTTCCTTTCACAAAGCCCGAAACAAGTGTGTGTCCACGCTCAGGAGAGCCAGGAAACAATATCTCTCCGTTCTCAGGACCGAACTCTCTTATCTGTCTCCCTCTTCCAAATCCTGGTGGCGTCTGGTCAAATCTGTTTCTGGTGTTTGTTCCCCCTCCATCCCCTCCCTCACCTCAAATGGCCACACGGCTGACTCCGCACGCGAAAAAGCTGAATGCCTCAACTCTGTGTTTGCCTCTAAATCTTGTGTCCCAAACCCATCCCTCTCTGTACCCACCGTACCCAGTCGTACCGAGCTGCTCCTGGACTCTGTGTCCTTTCCTCCTGACAAGGTGGAAAAGTTTCTGTCAACCCTCAACTCGGATTCTGCAACTGGACCTGACGGCATCAGCCCACGGGTCCTAAAATCCTGTTCTTCCGCTCTTTCACTCCCTCTCTCTGTTCTCTTCACCCTCTCTTTTGCTCAAGGTCATCTTCCATCTGCTTGGAAATCTGCCAACATCACCGCTTTGCACAAAAAAGGTGCAAAAACAGATCCCAGCAACTACAGACCAATCAGCCTTCTCCCAATTATCAGCAAAGTCATGGAATCCATCATTGCTTCAGATATGAAATCTTTCCTCTTCTCCAATGGCTTGATCTCTGATCATCAATTTGGTTTCAGACCTGGACACTCTACTCTGGACATGCTGCTTCTGCTTTCTCAACAATGGATGGAGGTCCTCAATGCCAAACAGGAAATTAGAGCAGTCTCCCTTGACATATCACGTGCCTTCGATACGGTCTGGCACCCCGCTCTGCTCACCAAACTCTCCTCTTTTGGTATCCATGGAAATCTCCACGCATGGCTGGCGGACTTCCTCTCTAGTCGTAGTCAACGTGTGGCCCTGAATGGGTTTCTCTCATCTCCTCTTCCTGTTCAGGCTGGAGTTCCACAAGGCAGTGTTCTAGGCCCTGTCCTTTTTCTGGTCTTCATCAATGATCTCTCTGACTCTCTTGAAAATCCTCTGTATCTCTTTGCTGATGACTCTACTCTCTGTCGCTCCATTCTTCATCCCTCAGATCGGCAGTCTGCTGCCTCCTCACTCTCTGCAGACCTGGACAAAATCACAGACTGGGCAAACAAGTGGAACATGTCTTTCAATCCTGACAAATCTCACACTCTTATGATGTCTCTCCGAAAAGACCGACTGGACAACCCTCCCATCCACTTTCTGAATAATCCTCACCAAGAAGTTCTGTCACTCAAGCTTTTGGGTCTCACTATCTGCCATGATCTTTCCTGGGAAAACCACATTTCAAATCTGGCCTCCAAAGCCAGTCGCCGACTGGGCATCCTCCGTCGTGCGAAGTCCTTCCTTGGCACACCTGAGCTCCTCACCACATACAAGGCTTTCATCCGCAGCTCAATGGAATACTGCTCTCCCCTCTGGGCTGGTGCTCCTGCCTCACACCTAGCTCGTCTTCACGCTGTTGAAACCAAAGCATTCAGAATCATTGGAATCTCCCGCGATGAAGCTAACTCCAAGGGCCTCTCACTCACTCACCGCAGGCAGGTTGGTGGTCTTTCCATCTTCTACCGACTCCTCTCTGGCCTTGCCCCCCCAGCTCTCTCTGGGCTCTGTCCCGCAAATATTCCTACAGGTCGCATAAGATCTGCCTGCAACCCTCTTATGGTCAAACTGCCAAAATCAAGACTCTCTGCTCACCTTCACTCCTTCATTCCTCTTTTCTCCCGCCTCTGGAACAAACTCCCTCACTCTCTTCAATCCCACTCCACCCTCCAGGTCTTTAAAACAGCTGTTCACCACCATCTCTTATCTTCCCCCATCCAAAACCTTCATCTTTTCTACCCCCGCTAATTTCACCCCAATTCCACTTTTTTGAAATACCAACTTCTGTCCTGGAAGTCATTGGTGTCCTTGTGTTTTATACTTCTCCCTCCACCCCCCCCCCCCCCTTCCCATGCCTCCTCCCCCCAAGCCCTCTCCCTTCCACACATCTCCCTGCTCTCAAATGTTGTGTTTGTGTGCTTCACCTTCTCTCCCCATCTTGTTTTCCGCTCACGCTTTTTATATATTTTGTTTGTCTGGTTGATTTGTTTGTGAAGTAAATGTTAGCTCTTTCACGAGCCTCGATTCAGTATACAACAAAAAAAAAAAAAAAAAAAATCTCCAAACATTTTCCCAATGCTCGACATGAAGTTACAGATGGTATGGAAGTTCCCCATCATGAGCACGATTCTTCCATATCGATCGACATCTTTCCATGCTATTTCGGTCGCCTTAGCAAATAGTGCCTGGTCTAGCACCACCGGTATACGCTCAAGCTGAAGTGATGACATGATGTTCAGAGCTTCTCTGAGGATTTCTTGCACTGTTGCCATATCTGTGGCAGGCGCGTTTATAGTCGGCAGGTAGCCAATTACATCTTCCGTCACCTGAACACGATCTCTAGTCATGATGTTGAAACCAGTCCACGAACTGATTGTCTGGTCGCATGGTTCCAGCATGCGAGTCATAATCCATACGTGATTTCGGCGCTGCGCAAGGGATGTTGCGCCTGCAAGAGTGTCAGAAAGATCTGCAGGCTTGATTGCAGGTGGGCTCTCTGGTTTCCCACCGCTGTATATTGGAACTAAATCGCTGGATGACGGGATAGATCGCTTCTTATCTGCTTTGGATACTGCCGATGGAGGTTGGGGCGGCAAACACGACTGCGACTTCGGTTGGACGATGATACCGTTGACGCGATGCGATGTTCCGCCACCACTCAGCGATTCCTCTAGCCTGTCGATGTTATCGAATGCTAATACAGTCGGGACCGAAGGGTGCACATGTGACGGAAGTGGTACTGTATCTTTCTCCACACTTGCTAATTTGTCTATGCATAGCGCTGTCTCGATTTCTTCCAGAACTGTGTACGAACATCCGTGCCCGAGTCGATTCAATATTCTGATGACCTCTGTATTACCGGTGAGCGTTTTCATGACCCACGGAAGTAGGACATGCTTCGATGTTCTGATGGTACCCCGGTGTACAGCATTGATGATATCTTGAGCCATCGACCATACCAGTGTGTCGGCACGCGCAGAGCTACCCCCACTCCCGCAAATCAAAGTATGCAGAAATACACGAAGAGAATCTGGTATCTTCACGTAATCTGAAGTGAGTTCTGCTGGCTGAGGCGGCCAACGTTCATTGTAATGAGCATCTTTGATCTGGTGTCGCAGTGAAGTAGCTGCACGCACAATGTTACTTTCACCGTCCGTTCGTTCAAATGCTTTCACTTCTGCTTTCAGGTTTACGCACTCTGCAGCAATCTCTCGCTTTGTCAGATTATCGGGCATCAAGTATACACGGTGTTTCACATTGAAGAAGATGAGCGATTCTCCAAACTCTCTTTGTAATGTGCGCTGCAGATTCTTCTTGATGGAGTCACGAACATCAACTGAAAATGTATCTGAAGACAGGATATCTGTTGCAACATCAACTATTGGAACAATCCTCGGGTTCAAGAACAAGTCAGTGCGAATGAAATTGAATATACATCGTATCATTTCTTCTTTCTCGATATTATCTTCAATGTCAGTTTCTACTTGAGGTTTTTGGGGCCGTGTGTAGTTTCTATAGCAGGAGAAGTGGTAGTGAGCCTCAGCTGCAACCATATCTCGTGTAGACAATGCCAAAACTCTCTCATCATTGCGAGCTGTCGCAGCATCTCTTATTGTCTTATCTGCTCGAAGTTCAACAGCCAAGACAACTGTTTCACGGGTACGACTGCCTTTTATGAATTTTGAAGCACGCTGGCAAAAAATGCATTTATCATCGTAGACCGTTGAAGTTGATCCTGTCTCTTCCCGTGATGATCGCCGTCGCACCGCATCGCCAGTATCAACTGAAGAACTTCTAGCTGCATTGGTCAAAGTAGCTAGGTGGTTTTTGTGAGTGAAGTCTGATCTACAAGCCCTATGGTATAATATTGGAATATTAGGAAGTTCAACTGCGCCTTCTTGGACTAGCTTTAGAATTGGATAAAAGTTTCTAACTGCGGCTGCGTCACACAATGTCTTCCAAGAACTGTTGCCCGCTGCCTTGCTTAGTTCAGAGAGTGGCGACTTCTTGCTGCACAGGATGCACGTTCCGGACTCAGGTTCAATCTTCGCCCGTTTCGCCTCGACACCGGCCATCTCAGCTGAAAGAACAAAAAGACTGACGTTAGATTACTCCGATATCCGAAAAGCTCGCCAGCTTACATAGACATACTCATCCAAGTCAGTGAACATGTTAGATGGCGCCACAATACAACTCTATAATAGAGTTGTATGTGGCGCCATCTAACATGTTCACTTTTAGTTCTTAAGCCACCCACCCCCCCCCCCCCCCCCCCCCTCAGAAATTAATCAGGTCACCGCAACAAATCTCAGACTGAGATATAGAATATAGAATATAGATATAGAATAGACTGACGTCACTTTCGGCACTGGGTTCTGTGGGTTGATTATCGGCGGGAAATTCCAACTGACATAGTTTCGGTTTGTGGAAAGTGCATGCCTTTTCATATATTTTTTGTGTACACTCGTGGTGGATGATATGTTTTAGTTTTTGAGTTATTTTTATAGACAGATAAACGGTGTAGCACAATGCATAATTTGGAAAATCATACCAGTGTTGTTTCACTAAAAAAAGTACAAGTCTAATAATAAAATATTGAAAAATATATGATTTTTTTTCGATAATTGATTTTTATAATAATTAATCTAAAACAAAATGCTTCATATTATTTTTTATTTAGACGGTACACATCGGACGTATATTTAGTCGTCAACCGCACATCGATAGCTAGTATAGAAGTCCAGATACACGTGCAACAATGTACCCCACCAAATGGGCATTTTCGAGCTGGGTGGTTTCAAAGATGGCGTCCATCCGGGCACTAAGCTACCGTTCTCAGATGTCCATCACACCTTTTCTGACACTTGAGACATTGGTCTAATGGAAAATCATAATGAGAATTACTCCCCCCCCCCCCCCCCCCCCCGGAGCATTCACTTCAAAAAATGGCCGGTTGGCTCAAGGACTATAAGCCTTTTACCTTGTGCTGTTGTGCTTGTAGAACTCAAATACATGTAAATTTGTATTGCCAAAGGTACATTTTAATTTTCTCCAGAAATTGAGGATCTCATTGGCCAATGTTCATTTTCACATTTCAAAAGCATTTCAGATACGAAAGGTACTTGCAATTTCACCCTTTGCACAGGTTTACTAGCCATGTGACTGCTTTATACTCGTGCAATACGTGTGGGATTCGCACATGTGAGGAAAGGTAATATCATTCTGTAGGTATTGCTTCAGTTACACTGCAAAGCTATCTCAGGAAGGTTTACTTTTCACTTCACCTTTTTCAGTTATCTTTTTACTTGGAAAATTTAAGTATGTTGGTTGAAATTGAAGTAAAGTTGTGCGTTATTCTGTCTTTGTTTGTCTGTCAGTCATCTACAGGTCACAATTTTAAACTGACCTTCATGAAACTTCACCAAATGGTAGAGTTGTTCATAAGGAAGAAGCCTATTGATTTTGAGGTCAAAGGTAATCTTGAAGTCAAATTTCTGAAATTGTCATGTTTCATCCGATTGACTTGTAAGTTGAACAGCATTTGTATATTGAGTCACTAAATTGGGAAACCAACTATTTTTAGGTCAAAAGATCAAAGGTCAACTCAAGGTCATACTTCTAAAATCATCAATTTTGTCAACTTGTAAAATCATCAATTTTCATCTGATCGACTTGACAATTAAACAAATATTACATAGTGCCTCACTGAATTGGAAAACCAAATATTTTTGAGGTCAAAAGGTCAAAGGTCAACGCAAGGTCAAAGTTCTAAAATCGTCAATTTCCGTCTGAAAATTTGTCCATTTTCATCCTATTAACTTGAAAATTAAACAGCAATTGCATAGTGCCTCACTGAATTGAGAAAGCAACTATTTTTGATGTCAAAAGGTCAAAGGTCAACTGAAGGTCAAACTTCTAAAATCATAAATTTTCATCTGAAAAATCTATTTTAATCCGATTGACCCAACCTTTGCTTAAGATCGTTAATTGTAATCTTAATGAAATGGACAGTTTGATGTATCCATATCAACTTTTTTTGAGGATGGCCGGATTTTACAAGTATCGTGCTTTTCATGACACCTTTCTTGTTTTCTTGTTTATTACCCTCACCTGAGGAGAGGGTATTGCATTTGAGTCCGTTTGTCTGTTTGTCTGTTTGACTGTTTGTCTTTGTCCGCACAGAATAAATATGATTTTCTCTGCAACCGTTGGTCCGATTGACAGGTAATTTTCACCATAGGTGCAACTCCACCTGTATAATTTTTTTATGATAATTATGACGTCATAGGTTTCGTGGTTCGGCCGCCATCATGGAAAAACCGAAAAACTTTGCACCTGTATATCTCCGAAAGCACTGAATAGAAAAAATTGAGACATAGCTCATTGTAAAGAACTCTCCATGTGGAATAACATCTGTGAATGATGATGTCATAGGTGCCTCCATTATGATGTTATAATTTGACAAGTACAAAACGTATTTTTTGTACTTGTTTTATTTGTTTTCACATATTTGTTTTAACACAAAAGCCTTAAAAACCACTGAAAATACATCCTGGCGAGTGTTTGCAATCTCTGTTTGCTCTTTTTCTTGTTTTATTTATGAGTTACCTTACAAGAAACTTCAATGCAGTAGGTAATCGGGCACATCAGAGGCTTGCTATGATTTCCAACCTATGGTTGTTTGTCCATTCTCTATCCTTTTTTTTAAATGCTGAGTTCAAGCAAGGAAGCAGCACATACCATTTTTAAAGTCTGGTATTTTTTGGCCACGGTTTGAACCATTGCCCTCCCAGACTCAAAGCAGACACTCCAACCATTATGCCACCGAGTTATCTATGGCTTTCAATTTTTAAAGCAATTACATGCTTTTATAAGTATGCAGTATTAATAAAGTGTTCTATCTACTGTTACGTGCTCCTCCCCAAAGCCCGGTCACGGTGTACCTCTGAGCCCCGAGAGGAGTCACGGCAGAAAGATGTGTTATTTTGTATGTCAAAGATCAATGGTGAAGCCACACAATTTGTTACCAACAAACAAATATTGTATTAAGATCAGACAAGAATAACAGTACAACAATGAGTAAACAGTACAACAATCAACATAGTGATTACAGTGAGTAATCAATTGTACAACCAATATATATTTCCGATGATGGTACCATCAGGTTCGTACAATATAACTCACTGTGCTCCAAGTGAGCGAAAAGAAGAACATTCCCAATGTCTCTATTCCCGGCTTCAAGCCAAAGTTGGTTCCGGTTTCAAGCAAAAGTCGATCCGCTCAAGCAATCGTCAGAACGATGTCCAATCGAGAGCAGAATCCCGTTGGGTTGACAGTTACCCTGCCAAAGATGGGCGAAGGTGTCCTCGAGAAGCGTCAGGGCAATCACACCCTCGGGTATGGACGTTCCATTGCTCCAAATCGGCAAACCGCAGATTTCCCACTCAAAAGTCATGTGACACACGCACACCAGATTAACGTCTGAATGCGGTGAAAATGGTTGAAGCGAGATGAAACCTTGAGCGAAGCGCAAGTCCTGCGTGAGTCAAAATGGCCGACGGCCCGTTCTCGAGGCATAACGGCACTACGATGATTCTCTTCGGAATCGACCGCAAAACCTGTCACGCAGGTTTATCTGTCACAGCGATGACAACTCTGTCGCAGGAATCCCTTTCCCGGGAAACCCAATGTTCACTCGTGACTCTCGTTCGCCAATCGTTCGCTCCAGACCTCGAAGCAACTAGCCTTCTTCTCCGACTCACTCGCTCCGCCTTCTTCTCCTCCTCTTCCTCTTCATCATCGTCCGGTTCCGGTTTCATTTAAAACATTAACTTTTACCTTTTGAAAATAGGAATCTCTATCTCCCTTAAATGACAACAATAATAGTACATGGAATCAAAAATGTTTACAGTGGATGAAAACCACAACAACGGAAGTGATGAATCCC
Source organism: Myxine glutinosa (assembly GCF_964187855.1). Lineage (NCBI taxonomy): Eukaryota > Metazoa > Chordata > Myxini > Myxiniformes > Myxinidae > Myxine > Myxine glutinosa. The sequence continues at coordinate 5,170,039 of NC_136269.1, forward strand.
TTACACTTCCCCTCCCCCCCCCCCCCCCCCCCCATCAAGAAAGAAAGTTTGTACATAGTGAAAACTTTCTTTGCAGGCAAAAACTGTTTTAACAAACAAAAGAAAAACTCACACCCAAATGATCAATTCATGTGAGTAACAATAATTAATATTCCCCAAAATAAAGCAACAAAACTTCCAAACCACCTACAGGAATTTCCAAAGTTAGTTCACTCTGGATAAAGCATCGGCAACGACATTGTCCCTGCCCTTTACATGCTCAATTTCCAAGTTGAACTCCTGCAAAGCCAAACTCCATCTCATCCAGCTCTGATTTTTATTTTTCATTTTTTTGAATGAAGGTTAAGGGTTGTGATCAAAAATCCAAAGAAAAGCAAATCTACAGCACATTTTGAAGGAGGCCGAGCTGAGAGCCAGGTTTCATGGTGGTTGGGTGGTGAGGCCTGGAAGTATTCACTGCATGGACGCATTTAGGAACGTGGAGTTCACGGGTTAATCTGTGTAGGAATCTTGGCTTGGCTGCTCCTGAGCACTCAGTGCTTCCAACTCTTCTCTTGATCATAAAAATCATAATCACGGTTGTAGAGTCGGGTGCTGTAGTCACGTGAGTAGCGCTCCCCATCTCGGCTACCACCGTAATAGTCATTCCGTCAAGAGTTGCCAAAACTGCGCTGCTGCTGCTGGGAGCCTCCATAGTAATCACGACTGCGGCCGCCACCAAAACTACTACTCCCACCCCGGGAGCCATAGCCACCCCTGAACCTACCTCCACGTTTTCCTCCTCTGTAGCCCCCTCGATGCCCATGGCCTGCCTTCTCTACTGATATGGTCCGACCATCCAAATCCTTGCCATTCAAATCCTTTTCTGCATCTTTGGCGTCCTTTGTGTTTTCAAACGTGACAAAGCCAAACCCTCTCGACTTTTGCGTCTCCCTGTCTTTTATCAGCAGCACTTCCAAGAGTGGTCCATATTTGCCAAAGATAGAGTCCCTAACATCTTCACTTGTGTCAAAGTTCAGTTTACCTTCAAAGAGCTTGCCAACACTGCCTCCGTCCATGACTTGTGTGTGCTGACACTTACAGACATGGCATTTAATGTGGAAATTTTTTTTTTTCTTGACTAGGGTTTACTTTCTGAACTCGGTATATCAATCTGGTGAGTTTCTTTTACGCTTCGGTGATTTCTTTGTTAAAAGAACCATGTCACTGATTGTCTGCCGCAGCAAGAAGTCAATAACAGGATTATATCACAGGTGGCGTGACAAAATGTATGGACAGGTACATTTGACGATTGGCTTCACAATCGAGTATATAAGGGTTGTTGCATTCTGTATTAGTGGAAAACAACTGCTGCACGTCTACAAAAGTTATTGCCGCTTCCCCTGGAGATGGTCCATCAACTCGACAATGCTGTTTGTCATTTAGTGGTGGCTTTACGAAATTCCGGCATGAAACAGCGTGCTATTGCTCAGCAGTATGGCATCGCTCAAGGTCAGGTGTCAAAGATCCTGAAACGAAATGCTCAAAGGGGTGTCCCGACTCCAATACCGAGGTCAGGACGTTCCCGCAGAACCACAAGGAGGGATGATCGCCAGCTGCACCGGTTAGTCGGCAATGGCTGTACCAAGTCAGCTAATCGGCTTCGGGCTGAGTGCCAGCAACTGAGAAATGTACCTCTATCAAGAAGGCTAGTCAACCAACGACTGGTTCAAGCAGGCTATCGTGCCAGGCGTCCCCTGAGAAAGCCACGTCTGCCCAGACAACACCGCCAGCGCCGATTGCAGTGGGCCAGAGAGCACCGTCAATGACAGCCAGGACACTGGAATCACGTGATCTTCAGTGACAAGTCTAGATTTCTGGTCTATCATCAATATGGCCACGTCCGAGTGCGCAGACAAGTGCATGAAGCCTACAACGAAGATTGTATAGTGCCAAGAGTCCAAGCTGGAGGTGGTGGGGTGACCGTTTGGGCTGCTTTTCATGAAGGGGGCAAAACTGACATGGTTGTTCTGAATGGAAAGCTGAACCAGTTCAAGCACAGGGCCATTCTGGAAGAAACATTGCTTCCATTTGTTCATGCAGCCTTTCAAGGAAACTTTGTCTTCCAAGATGACAATGCACGGGCTCATCGTGCTCGCATGATCCAACACTTTCTTGCTGACCGTAGTGTAGAGCATATGGAGTGGCCTGCCATGTCCCCGGATATGAATCCGATAGAGAACTTGTGGGCAGAATTTACGCGTCAAATCGACAACTTGGACCAGCAGCCTGCCTCTGTGCGTGAATTGCAGCAGGCTATTGTAACTGCATGGCAAGAGATTCCTGTCCAAACCTTGGCAAATCTCGTGAACAGCATGCCTCAACATGTACGTGCTCTCCTGAATGCTCGTGGGGGTTACGCGAAGTACTGAACTGTAATTTTACTGTCCGTAATCCCAGTCGTAATTTAACTTTTGTTTTTGTTAAAAAAGAATTTGGCTAATGTGCAAAATAAAGAGATACTTCTGGAAAACGTACAGAAGTTTAACACAGTACTGTCCGTGAATTGAGTTCGATATCAGTTTACATCACTTTCAAGGATCAATTTATTTGCTTCGAAATGTCAAATGTGGTTTTTGTTTCTTTTAAAGGTCACATTAACAAAATCTAGAATAATTTCAACATAATTCCAATGAACTTTTGGTTCTAAGTCATCTTGAAAAGTAAGTTCACCCCCACAAAATAATATTCCATATTAAATGCCAAGTCTGTAGTTTCAGAGTACTTGACAAGACGTGCCTGTGCAAAGCGTGACATCAGTACCTTCTCCTTCTCTTCAGAGCACTTCCTACCCATAGCATGAGTCGCGGCACAGGAAGGAAGATACCCGGAATCTCCTGCTCTAACTGTGCGGTGTTATTTTCCATACTAGGCTTTTCAACAAACATCGGATTATCAGAAACTCGACCACCGGCCAAATCATTCCCGATAACAAAAGAGATTCCCTCCACAGGAAGAGTGGCTTGTAAACCTACAGTGACCGGTCCTGACACCAAATCAGACTTCAAATGGATGACATGAAGTGGAGCTTTAGCATAGCCACCAACCCCCTGTAAAAGAACACTAACATCAGTTGCCGTCTTCTCTGACAATGGCAAAATGCCCTCAAGCATCAAAGATTGATGTGCTCCTGTGTCCCTCAATACCCTAACAGGTCTCTGGTTCGTTAAGTCTCCATCCAGTGACACAAACCCCTCTGAAATAAAAGGTTTGTAACCCTCTTGAACAAGGTCGTTCTGTGATGCTGGTTTCAAGGTCGTTCTGTGATCCGGTTTCATTTAAAACATTAACTTTTACCTTTTGAAAATAGGAATCTCTAGCTCCCTTAAACGACAACAATAATAGTACATGGAATCAAAAATGTTTACAGTGGATGAAAACCACAACAACGGAAGTGACGAATCCGTAACACTACTGAACATCCTATATGGGTTTTAATCTGGGAAGGTTTAATGAACTACATTCTGAAACGAGTTTGACAAACGTGTCAACATTTTTGGTCCAATAACTTTTGTATATCTGACAAGTTTGGCTGTGAACTAATGTTCTAAACTGTAAAACGTTTACATATTTCTGCCACAAAGGGGTGATATTTCTGCGTGTACCAATCGATTTTTTTTTCATGTCACTCATAGTGATCGGTGCTTGAAAGAGAAGCATTTATGTGACGTTTAGAATTTCCTCCCATTCTCTGGCTTTTCGAATACATATAATTCATTACCTTTAATTTGACAATTATACTGTCCATTCATTTTTATTAAGTTTAAAGTTTCGTATCTGCTTCATCCAACGGTGTCTGCTTCATCGAACCGTGTCTACTTCATCCAACCGTGTCTGCTTCATCCAAGCACGTCTGCTTCATCCAACCGTGTCTGCATCCTCCAACCGTGTCTGCATCATCCAACCGTATCTGCATCATCCAACCACGTCTGCTTAATCCAATCGCGTCTGCTTCATCCAACCGTGCCTGCTTCATCCAACCGTGTCCGCTTCATCCATCCACGTCTGCTTCATCCAACCGCGTCTGCTTCATCCAACCACATCTGCTTCATCCAACCGCGTCTGCTTCATCCAACCGCATCTGCTTCATCCAACCGTGTCTGCTTCATCCAACCGTGTCTGCTTCATCCAAGCATGTCTGCTTAATACAACCACGCCTACTTCATCCAACCACATCTGCCTCATCCAACTTCATCGTCTGCTGTGTCTGCATCATCCAACCGCGTCTGCTTCATCCAACCACGTCTGCTTCATCCAACCGTGTCTGCTTCATCCAACCGCATCTGCTTCATCCAACCGTGTCTGCATCATCCAACCGTGCCTGCTTCATCCAACCGTGTCTGCTTCATCCAACCGCGTCTGCTTCATCCAAGCATGTCTGCATAATACAACCACGTCTGCTTCATCCAACCACATCAGCTTCATCCAACTTCATTGTCTGCTGCGTCTGCATCATCCAACTGCATCCGCTTCATCCAACCGCATCCGCTTCATCCATCCGCTTCATCCATCCGCGTCCGCTTCATCCAACTGCGTCTTTCATCCAACCGCATCTGCTTCATCCAACCGTGTCTGCTTCATCCAACCGTGTCTGCTTCATCCAACCGTGTCCGCTTCATCCAACCGTGTCCACTTCATCCAACCATGTCCGCTTCATCCAACCGTGTCCGTTTCATCCAACCGTGTCCGCTTCATCCAACCGTGTCCGCTTCATCCAACCGTGTCCGCTTCATCCAACCCTGTCCGCTTCATCAAACCATGTCCGCTTCATCCTACTGTGTCTGCTTCGTCATCCCTGCTTCTGCTTTGCTACTTTATTGGCTTCCTGCTTAGTTTATGTATCACCTGTTCACCACTTATCACTCCATAAAATCACTGTGCATGGCCAAGAAATCCAATAATAGTCAGTTTTATCATCCAAATTGCCGGAAGGTATGCTAACCACCCTGGGAAGCAAAGTAAACCGGGAATTGTGGTGGCTACCTCTTGATGTTAGACTTCTTGATGTTAGACCTCTTGATGTTAGACCTCTTGATGACTAAAACCAAGTGTTAAAACCTATTGATACCACTCTTGACACTATGCAGAACGACATTACCCTTGACAAACTATACTATTCCTCTGATAGAATAACATGTATATTGTATAATTGTGTATATCAAAGAATAATTGTGATATATACAATCGTGGCCAAAAACATTTGCACCCTTGTACTTTTTTCAAATAACTCACAATTTTCTCTAAAAATAAGTTGAAATTGACAAAAGGATTTGGTCTCCACAATTCTTTATTTCACTGTTAATATTACAGATCCTTTGTTTTTGATTCAGAACCTAATATATCCTTTAAAATCAGAAAATAAAAAGAAATGGCATTAACGAAATTATTGACACCCTGGACTTAATATTTGGTAGCACAGACTTTGGACAAAATAACTGCAGTCGAGCGCTTCCTGTAGCCATGAATGAGCTTCCTCCACCTCTCTACTGTCAGTTTAGCCCACTCTTCTTGTGCAAACCGCTCCAGTTCTACCAGATTTGAAGGATGCCTTCTCCCAACTGCTGTTTTCAGATATCCCAACAGGTGTTCACTGGGATTTAGATCTAGACTCATTGCTGGCCACTTCAGAACAGTTCAGCATTTTGTCTTGAACCATTCCTGGGTGTTTTTTGAAGTGTGTTTGGGGGCATTGTCGTGCTGCAAGATCCATGACCTTCGATGGAGACCCAGCTTTCTGACATTGGATTGAACATTGTCTGCTACATCCAACCGCGTCTGCTTCATCCAACCGTGGCCGCTTAATCCAACCGCGTCTGCGTTGTCATGCTGCAAGATCCATGACCTGCAATGGAGAACCAGCTTTCTGACACTGGATTGAACATTGCGCTCTAAAATGCCTTGGTAATCTCCTGGTTTCATGATTCCATGCACACATTCAAGATACCCAGTGCCACAGGCAGCACAGCATCCCCAAAATATCACTGAACCTCCTCCATGTTTGGCTGTAGGGAAGGTGTTCTTTTATTTGAAGGCTTCATTTTGCTTTCTGTAAACATAGAGATGATGTGCTTTGACAAAAAGCTCAAATTTGGTCTTATCTGTCCAGAGGACATTCTCCTAGAAGGATTTTGACTTGTTCAGGTGTGTTTTGGAAAACTCCAGTCAGGCTTTCTCGGCAGTGGGGTCCTCCTTATCTCCTGCCATAGAACCCCCTTTCATTGAGTTGGTGACAGATGTTGTGAGTTGAAACTGTCATACCTTGTGTCTGAAGTTCAGCTTGAATCTGTTTGGCAGTTGATCGAGGTTCTTTCTCCACCATTCAAACAATCCTTCGCTGCAATCTTCAATCAAATTTTGTCTTGTGGCCACATCCAGGGAGGTTGGCTACAGTTCCATGGGCCTTAAACTTCCTGATAACATTGCGTACGGTGGACACAGGAACATCAATGTCTCTGGAGATGGACTTTCTAGCCTTGAGATTGTCCATGCTTGACTACAATCTTGTGTCTGACCTCCTCTGCCAATTATCTGGTTTTCTTTCTTTTCTCCATGGTCATTACGGCACACACAGTGGCAAAAACAGCAGAATGACTCCTTTTCTCTATTCAAACTGTTTGAAAGAGTGATATTTATATTGCAGGCACCTGCAACTCACCACAGGTGAGTTCAATTCCAAAGTAAAAGGAGAATCACCTGCTTGAAATCTAATTATTTCCAACAACTTCTAAAAGGTGCCATATAATATTGTCGGGCCATTTTAGGATTTCTGTGTGGAATAAGCTAAGATTTAGTAATTTTTTCACCTTTTTTGTTTTGTTCCAATGAAAACCAAAGAAATACAAATGTGTATACCAAAATATTTTTTAATTTCAACAATTTTCTGGAAGAAATGGTGCATTATTTTTAAAAAGCGCAAGGGTGCCAATATTTTTGGCCACGACTGTATATATGTTGGAACCCATCTGTGGATCGGTCCCATCGGCCGATGGGTCTGACCCATCTGTGGATGCACGAGAAATGACAATGCAGACCCATCGGCCGATGGGTCTGCGCCATCTGCGGATGTGTTGTTCACCTTGAAGGTGAACCCATCTGTGTTTCCTATGCATCAATGGTGGATGAGTATGTTTATTTGAACCTAAAAATAAGCAATTGATGTCATAAATGTTTATAAAGCAGTCCGTGACATGTGGTTTAATCTGTTAAACATTTAAAAAATCATCTCTGTTAAATTCCTACCACATGTAATTCCAATGACTGTGTACCTGATTGAAGAGCACCATTCTGTCAACACATTCCTTCAAGGTGAACAACACATCCGCAGATGGCGCAGACCCATCGGCCGATGGGTCTGCATTGTCATTTCTCGTGCATCCACAGATGGGTCAGACCCATCGGCCGATGGGACCGATCCACAGATGGGTTCCAACATATACACACACACACACACACACACACACATATATATATATATATATTGTTTATAAAAAAATTTAACTTTTCTGGTTTGTTGATTATTTTCATATATATTTGCACCAAATAGGATGCGCAACTTAATTGCTGCTTTAAAAACTGAACATTGAAAAACTGAAAGTTAGAAATGATAACCGAGCCCAATGATGGGCCTGAAAAATGCACACGCCGGCTAGAAGAGCAGATGATGAGTGTTCATTGTGTAAACTATGTATCCCCTCGTATTTATACAGATAGCTGGTGAGTTGGTCGATGACAATCTGTGATCCTGTACAGGTGTCGAGGAAGAGATAGCGAAATGCAGGCCGCGTTATATGAGATTAAAACCACTAGAAGAATGCAATAGGAATGCATCATATTTCATTTCCGTGCTTTGGTTTGGGAGTTTACGGCAGCAGGCCATACATTATTGGTTACATCACTGTGCTATATGCCGTGAATGATGTAAGTTCATGAATGACAATGATAGATCTGGCCGAGCTGAGATGTCCAGTCCATCGAAAGACATTGACTTACTTACTGTTACGGCTGTGTCTGGTGGCATTAAAGATAAATCGTTTTAAAAGAGTGCAATTATTCTCAAGGTGTTGATCACAAAAATGGAGATTTAACAGGTGATTTAATTTTACTTGGTTGGTCGGTGTGATAGCTCAGCAATTAAGAATAGAGAAGAGATTGTGAAGGATGAAAAATCACTTGATAAAGGAGAGAAAAGCCATCTGTCTTCCCATGCGGAGATGGGAGAAGAATTGTAGGTCACAATGTGTTCAGGGACAAAGGTAGCTCGCTCTCAACTGCGTTGTCTTGAGCGCTTCGAGAAGGATCAGGTGGATCAATTCCAGGCATTGCGAATATTTTGAAAGGTAACATTGTGTAGGTGAAGGAAGTTACCAAAGATGGCTGCTCACAAGAGATTGTGGCTTGGTTTTAGGATGAAAAGTTTCACGATGTATGGTTTGGAAAGAGTTCATCATGTTGAGAAAGTGTCTGTTTTCCAATATGATTCTGTTGAAATATATTGGATAAGGGTTTCAATTTGTCGGATTGATGGACCACTTATGGCTGCCACAAATATCTCTTGTCAAGATGGCCGCGTACTGGGACAGAGGCAGCTGCTCACCACATGGCTCTGCGAGGAGCGGAATGAATTTACAAGTCGGCAAATATTAATTTGAAATGCAGCTGACATTTTTTGAGGTGAATAATAAATACAAAATGGTCCCAAAATGTAAGATCCGGGGAGAGAAGAAGATGATGTGTTTTGTTCAATTTAGAGAGAAATGCAGAAGCCAAACCCGACCATGTAGAATTTGCAAGGAATGTTGAACGAAAGCAGAAACGTATTGCCTTTAATTAAAGGAACAGTGTAGTTCTGCTAAACAAGGAGTACAAGATGACAGGTAAGGGTGGAGTTACCTGTGGGGTGTGTTCCATCAGCAAGCGCTTCTGGTATCGCATTCCAAACCGGTCGGTCCGTAACAACCACTTTGCAAGGTGCGTCCGCCAAGGTGCGTCCGTCCGCCAATCCGCCTTTGCAAGGTGCGTCCGCCAAGGTGCGTCCGCCAAGCCGCTCGGCAACGGGAGCGAGCGATTACGAGCGGTGTTTCCTTATGTTCAAAATGGCCACCGCAGTCTGATTCACAATGATACTCCAACCAATAAAATGTTCAGAAGCATAACCCTGTTATATAGACTCGTCATGTTATTGAAAATTGCATTTTATACTTTGATTGTTACACTCTACTTTTCATCTTTATTCTCCAACATCTACAAACATGCAAACCTCCCAACCCATGTCTCCCCTTCCCAGAATGCACTGCAGTAGGGTGCAGTAGGGTCCATAGATAAGCTTGGTAGGCGGTCTTCCTTCTGTGACCCCCCCACCCCCCCCCCCCCCATTTATTTATCTTTCTTTCCCTCTTCCTCGTGCACTGAAGCCGCTACTAACACAATACTTTCATTTGGGGAAGTTGTCTGAAGAAGATGGAGTAATAGTGAAGACGATGGGCCGGACAGCACTGTTTTCGTGGAGACCGCCATGTTGTTTAGCGGTGCCGATCTCTCCGTTTTGTTGGAGTGCTTCCTGGAGTGCTTCCTGGAGTGCGTTGATTCAAGCTATTTGTTAACAGAACACCCCCTGGTGAAAATCCGGCCCGATGATCCAGGAATTAATTGTTAAAAAGTAAAGAGAACTTGCAGTGATGATTTTCATTTTCCGTTAAATGGACAATAAGCGAATTCATCGACAGTTTTGGGAGATCAAATTTGGCATCGTCCTTGTGAATATACGAGGGACGTGGACGGTATGTTTGGGCTCACCCGCACACACCTGTACCTGACCAGACTCGCTCTCGCACACAACACCATGAAAACGACGTTGGGCCTCGACAACTGCTCATTGCAGTCACGTGATGTCCCATCCCCGCTGGAGGCAAGATGGCTGCATGGTCCTGGACGAAGACCCCTCGGCGGTTGAAATGTCTTACCTGAGCCTTACCTACTGGGCAGCTGTACTAGTTGATTAAATGGCCTATACAAGTGGATGTTATGTTAGATTAGGCTAATTGTTAGAGTCAGATTAGTACATGGAAGACTCGTAAATTGATAGATTTGGTTTTATGGGGAAAGATGTTTCGTTGTTGGGGAGCTGTGTCTCGTTGAACAGTTGTGTGTGTGTGTGTGTGTGGTATATGTGTTTGTGTGTGTGTGTGTGTGTGTGTGTGTGTGTGTGTGTGTGTGTGTGTGTGTATGTGGTATATGTGTTTGTGCGTGTGTGTGTGTGTGTGTGTGTGTGTATGTGGTATATGTGTTTGTGTATGTGTGTGTGTGTGTATGTGGTGTGTGTGTGTGTGTGTGTGTGTGTGTGTGTGTATGTGTGTGTGTGTGTGTGTGTGTGTGGTATATGTGTTTGTGTGTGTGTGTGTGTGTGTGTGTATGTGGTATATGTGTTTGTGTGTGTGTGTGTATGTGGTATATATATATATATATATATATATATATATATATATATGTGTGTGTGTGTGTGTGTGTGTGTGTGTGTGTGTATGTGTGTGTGTGTGTGTGTGTGTGTGTGTGTGTGTGTGTGTGTGTGTGTGTGTGTGTGTGTGTGTGTGTGTGTGTGTGTGTGTGTGTGTCAGATTGATTACGAGTCGAAGATAATGTTAAAAAACAAAATTGGCAGACATCCTCATGTAGAGTGTTTTGATGGTGATGTATTGAAGGTAGATGTTCCCTGAGCCTCAAGGATATTGATATATTAGAAACGAGAGACAGAATGTTGGAGAATGAAAGTTTCCCTGTTTCATTTGCCTTCATCTTCTTAACATGTCGCTCACGATGCTTACCGAACCAGGTGCACATCCCATGTGTGCTGTGCTTTGTCTATTGTTTTCAAATGTCGTTGTAATTCGTGTAAAGTACACCGATGTGCTCTCATGTCATTGTCCTTACATGTGGTTTACCGACGACGTCTTTATCCGTGAGGCCGAGATCACTGGAAGGCAACATGAAATACAAAAGAAAGACATGACGAGTTGCCACTGTGTTGTCGGAAGGACATTAATGAGACGGGTTCATCCAGATTGATGTAGGAATTTCCTTTGGACTTCGACCCATGCTGGAACAATGGTTTCGAGCGGTTTACTGGCTCGTATATGGAAGCTTGTGGAGGATTGGCCTTCCAGGTTAAAATAAAAAATAAAAAAACACCAGCAGTTTTATTGCTTAGCCTCAGACATTGGAGAACTGGGGTTCTGACACCAGGGCAAGTTTACCATGTATAATTCAGAGAGAAAATGAAAATGTTCACATTTATAAAATGAAGTGGTTGTGAGAAACAGTGCACCTGCATGCATGGCCAAAGAAAGTCCATGAGAAAGTGTTTGCTTGCAAAGTCCATCTTGCTAGATGATCTGGGCACTCACCTACAGACAAGTGCAGAGACAAAGATTAAAATATGAAGTGAGAACTGCTCAGAGAGACATACAAGCAATATGACGTAACAATTGGCTGAAACTGAGTCACGACTGCATTGAGAAAGGAAATGTGCATTACATGAGCAACAAAAAAAAGAGCAATCAGAGATTGCAGACCCTCGCCAGAATGTATTTTCAGTGTTTTTTTAAGGCTTTTGTGTTAAAACAAATAGGGCGGCCGAACCACGTGATCGATGACGTCATCATTATTTTTTTTTCTCCGCCAGTTTATGCCTACATGACGCTCAAGAAATTTCATCTTGATCGGATGAAATTTTGTACTTGTCGAATTATGACATCATAATGGAGGCACCTATGATGTCATCATTAACATATTTTATTCCCCATGGAGAGTTCTTTACAATGAGCCATGTCTAAATTTTTTCTATTCAGCACTTTTGGATATAGAGGTACAATTTTTTTCGGTTTTTCCAAGATGGTGGGCGAACCACGTGACCGATGATGTCATCATTATTTGTTTTCTAAACTAATTTATTCCTAGATTATGCTCAAGAAATTTAATCTTGATCGGATGAAATTTTGTACTTGTCCAATTACGACGTCATAATGGAGGCACATATGACGTCATTAACATATTTTATTCCCCATGGAGAGTTCTTTACAATGAGCCATGTCTCAATTTTCTCTGTTCAGCTTTTTCCGAGATATAGAGGTGCAAAGTTTTTCGATTTTTCCAAGATGGCGGCCGAACCACGTGACCGATGACGTCATCAATTGGGGACAGTCCATTCCAGGGCAAGACAAATATGTGTGTAAAGTTTGGTGATTCTACGTGCAACGGTGTAGACGTAGTGCTGCACACAGACCGACAAACAGATGAAAAATCGGTCAGAGACCGAGGACTTGCCAGAATGTACTTTTTTATCAGCCATTTTTGAAAAATATGGCGGCCGAACCACGTGACCGATGACGTCATCATTATTTGTTTTCTAAACTAATTTATTCCTTGATGATGCTCAATAAATTTCATCTTGATCGGATGAAGTTTTGTACTTGTAGAATTATGACGTCATAATGGAGGCACCTATGACATCATCATTCACAGATGTTATTGCACATGGAGAGTTCTTTACAATGAGCCATGTCTCAATTTTTTCTATTCAGCACTTTCGGAGATATAGAGGTGCAAAGTTTTCGGTTGCAGAGAAAATCATATTTATTCTGTGCGGACAAACAAACAAACAAAGAAGAAGACGTCATGCGGAGCACGATACTTGCAAAATCGTCCCACCCCCCCCCCCCACCCCCCAAGAAAAAAATTCCATTGATACAGAAAATTCTCCATTTCATCAAGAATAAAATTGACAATCTTGATTCAAGGTCGGGTCAACAGGAAGAAAAGTGATGATTTTTCAGATGAAAAATGATGATTTTGGAAGGTTGATCTTGAGTTGACCATTGACCGTTTGACCTCAAAAATAGTTATTTTCCTTATTTAGTGACTCAATGTGTAAATGCTGTTCAATTTTCAAGTCAATCGGATGAAAATTGAGGATTTCTGAAATTCGGCCTATGTTGACCTTTTGGCTTATGTTTACCTAAAATATAATACGTGGTTGAATTCAGTGACCAGAAATGCAAGTCTTCTTCAAATTTCAAGTCAATTGGTTGAAAAGTGAGGATTTTAGAAATTTAGCCTATGTTGACCTTTTGGCCTATGTTGACCTCAAATATACTTGGTGGTTGAATTCAATGACCAGATATGCAAGTCCTCTTCAAATTTCAAGTCAATTAGATGAAAATTGAGGATTTTAGAAATTTCGCCCATGTTGATCTCAAAAATACTTGGTGGTTGAATTCAGTGACCAGATATGCAAGTCATCTTCAAATTTCAAGTCAATTGGATGAAAATTGAGGATTTTAGAAATTTGGCCCATGTTGACCTTTTGGCCTATGTTGACTTCAAAAATACTTGGTGGTTGAATTCAGTGACCAGATATGCAAGTCCTCTTCAAATTTCAAGTCAATCGGATGAAAATTGAGGATTTTAGAAATTTGGCCCATGTTGACCTTTTGGCCTATGTTGACTTCAAAAATACTTGGTGGTTGAATTCAGTGACCAGATGTGCAAGTTCTCTTCAAATTTCAAAAAGTCAATCGGATGAAAATTGAGGATTTTAGAAATTTGGCCCATGTTGACCTTTTGGCCCATGTTGACCTCAAAAATACTTGGTGGTTGAATTCAGTGACCAGATGTGCAAGTTCTCTTCAAATTTCAAAAAGTCAATCGGATGAAAATTGAGGATTTTAGAAATTTGGCCCATGTTGACCTCAAAAATACTTGGTGGTTCAATTCAGTGACCAGATATGCAAGTCCTCTTCAAATTTCAAGTCAGTCAATTAGATGAAAATTGAGGATTTTAGAAATTTATCAAAGTTGGTGACCTTTGGCCGATGTTGACCTTTTGACCTATTGACTCCAAAAACAATAGGCTTCTTGCTTTTGACCAGCTCTACCATTTGGTGAAGTTCGGTTAAGATCGGTTGAAAATTGTGACCATTAGGCCGGTGACAAACAGACAAACAAACAGCCAGGTTCACAAACACAACCGACCAATATACTTGAAAAATCTTCGATTTTGCAAGTAACAAACAGACAGACAGACAGACAGACAGACAAACAAACAGACAGACAGACAGACAGACAGACAGAACCACAAATGCAACTGACCAATATATTTGAAAAATCTTCGATTTTGCAAGTAACAAACAGACAGACAGACAGACAGACAAACAAACAGACAGACAGACAGACAGAACCACAAACGCAACCGACCAATATATTTGAAAAATCTTCGATTTTGCAAGTAATTTAAAAAAAAACACCTTTAGAGGCCATTTTTTCCCCGCAAGCGGGGGTTGGCCTTTTTCGGGGACCGTGGTTGTTGTTGTTTTTCGGTCCCCTTTTTGCAGCAATGTTTCACGGCCGGATGCCCTTCCTGACGCCAACCCTTTTTGCCGCCTTTAACGACAAACAGGGAAACAGGGCTGTCACCAATAATTTTGCAAGTAATAAACGGACTAAAATGTAGTAGCCTCTCCTCAGGCGAGGGTAACTAGAAGGGCACTCGGCAGAGTAGCGAGCACACCTCCGCCAGGTGAACAGCTTACGTTTTGTATCCCACTGATAGGCCGGATCTGGATTCCGACCTGAACCAAAATCTTGTCGGCTTGTTCTTGTCTCCTATCCGACTCTTCCACCAACTTTAGTCATAATCTGTCCACAACTCTGAAATATCATGCTATATATGGTCTTTGTCCCCATCATCCCCATGTGTCAATTGTGAAGAATCACTTTAATAATCGAAAATTCCTCGTATCTGGATTTGAATCTTCACCAAAATCGAATCGATTCGTCCTTGGCAAACACCCAACCTGTCCAGGTGTTGTCCAAATCCGTCCATAACCTTTTGAGTTATCCTTCTCACTGACAGACAGACAGACAAACAAACGAGGGAGAAAACACATACCGTGCACCTTCGGTGGCGGAGGCAATGACATCTCGAAGTGGATACCTGCACCACAAATCCATGGTCAGCACAATTGCTGGATGATCCAACGCCCAATCAGATGGGAGTATTTAATGCAAATTACTACATAAAAGTACTGGAGCATTATTTTGTCAATGGAATACTGCTCTCCCCTCTGGGCTGGTGCTCCTGCCTCACACCTAGCTCGCCTTCGCGCTGTTGAAACCAAAGCATTCAGAATCATTGGAATCTCCCGCGATGAAGCTAACTCCAAGGGCCTCTCACTCACTCACCGCAGGCAGGTTGGTGGTCTTTCCGTCTTCTACCGACTCCTCTCCGGCCTTGCTCCCCCACCTCTATCTGGGCTCTGTCCCCCAAATATTCCTACAGGTCGCACAAGATCTGCCTGCAACCCTCTTTTGGTTAAACTGCCGAAATCAAGACTCTCTGCTCACCTTCACTCCTTCATTCCCCTTTTCTCCCGCCTCTCGAACAAACTCCCTCACTCTCCTCAATCCCACTCCACCCTCCAAGTCTTTAAAACAGCTGTTCACCACCATCCCTTATCTTCCCCCATCCAAAACCTTGATCTTTTCTACCCCCGCTAATTTCACCCCAATTCCACTTTTTGAAATACCAACTTCTGTCCTGGAAGTCCTTGGTGTCCTTGTGCTTTATACTTCTCCCCCCCCCCCCCCCCTTCCCACGCCTCCTCCCCCCAAGTTCTCTCCCTTCCACACATCTCCCTGCGCTCGGATGTTGTGTTTGTGTGCTTCCCCTTCTCTCCCCATCTTGTTTTCCGCTCCCTCTTTTTGTGTGTTTTGTTTGTCTGGTCGATTTGTTTGTGAAGTAAATGTTAGCTCTTTCACGAGCCTCGATTCAGTGTACAAACAAAAAAAAAATACAAAAAAAAAAACACAACAAGGAACCTTCACCCCAATCACGAGCAATAGTTCTACGTGACGCTGGAGTGCATTTTCACATTCACGTCTTTTGCCATCGCCTTCCCAGCACTAGTTAGGGCAGCAATTTGTAATTATTCAAGCTACCAATGATAACTCACCTACCTACTCTGCGAGGAAGACGCCATGGGATGTTTAACGTCCTCTAAGTAATGGCAACCCGGCCGAAGGTCCATTCGTGATACGACGTCATGCGTGGACAGATTTGGGGAATCAAGAGTCACGTGGGGAATCAAACCCTGAGGAAACATCTCAAAGCTACATGTGCGAAGTCTCCATCTTCCTGTGAGACTCTGCTAAGCGTTGAGCAGCAGAAAAGTGTCCACCTGGGCTGTGAGTGCACTCCAAGTGTTGCTTATTTTACATGGAGACCGTTACAAATGTGAGGAACTGCAATGGGCAGCTCAGTGAAGTTATCATTCTCTACAGGTGTGTGAGCTCCTGAACGGGTTCATAAAAAGGACAGAAACATATAAATGTCAAAAATCGAGTTTGACACAGAGCATTGTTTTTGGGATTACAAATTCCAAGGGGAAAGGGAAGAGCAGGATGCTTTAGAAGGCAATTTGCTGGAAGCATTTGTCCAGAAAATGGACCAGCCGGATTGGGAGCGAAGCTTGGATCATATTTGCGGAGAGCTCGGCGAGCACAGCTGAGTTCCAGATCGTATTATATGCCTGGGAAATCTTCAAAATGACTATGTTGACCCCTTACCTGTGCTTTAGGACTACAGCTGTCACCAATATTGCAAAGGTACCGCACCTGTCCTTGCACCCAGGGTACAGGTCAACCCGGTGGTGGTAAATCCTATTAAAAAAAGATAACTTCAGGATTCCAAGACCAGGCTACAAGCCAAGAGCACACGACCTGGTATAAAATGAGTTATTACTATCACAGGGTTTGAGCACCTGAGCACAGACACCATCAGGACCACCAAGTTACAGAGGAGATTTCAAGGTCAGCCACAAACATTTGAACCTTCCCAAGTTGTAAATCTGCATTGTTTATGGAGAAGCGTGAGAGAGTGGACATGATGAGGATGATGAGGGAAGGGAAGTGGTGGAGCCAGAGAAACGAGGAGTGGATATGATGAGGATGATGAGGGAAGGGAAGTGGTGGAGCCAGAGAAACGAGGAGTGGATATGATGAGGATGATGAGGGAAGGGAAGTGGTGGAGCCAGAGAAACAAAGCGTGGATAGGATGAGGATGATGAGGGAAGGGAAGTGGTGGAGCCAGAGAAACGAGGAGTGGATATGATGAGGATGATGAGGGAAGGGAAGTGGTGGAGCCAGAGAAACGAGGAGTGGATATGATGAGGATGATGAGGGAAGGGAAGTGGTGGAGCCAGAGAAACGAGGAGTGGATGTGATGAGGATGATGAGGGAAGGGAAGTGGTGGAGCCAGAGAAACAAAGCGTGGATAGGATGAGGATGATGAGGGAAGGGAAGTGGTGGAGCCAGAGAAACGAGGAGTGGATATGATGAGGATGATGAGGGAAGGGAAGTGGTGGAGCCAGAGAAACGAGGAGTGGATATTATGAGGATGATGAGGGAAGGGAAGTGGTGGAGCCAGAGAAACGAGGAGTGGATATGATGAGGATGATGAGGGAAGGGAAGTGGTGGAGCCAGAGAAACGAGGAGTGGATATGATGAGGATGATGAGGGAAGGGAAGTGGTGGAGCCAGAGAAACGAGGAGTGGATATGATGAGGATGATGAGGGAAGGGAAGTGGTGGAGCCAGAGAAACGAGGAGTGGATATGATGAGGATGATGAGGGAAGGGAAGTGGTGGAGCCAGAGAAACAAAGCGTGGATAGGATGAGGATGATGAGGGAAGGGAAGTGGTGGAGCCAGAGAAACGAGGAGTGGATATGATGAGGATGATGAGGGAAGGGAAGTGGTGGAGCCAGAGAAACGGGGAGTGGATATGATGAGGATGATGAGGGAAGGGAAGTGGTGGAGCCAGAGAAACGAGGAGTGGATGTGATGAGGATGATGAGGGAAGGGAAGTGGTGGAGCCAGAGAAACAAAGCGTGGATAGGATGAGGATGATGAGGGAAGGGAAGTGGTGGAGCCAGAGAAACGAGGAGTGGATATGATGAGGATGATGAGGGAAGGGAAGTGGTGGAGCCAGAGAAACGAGGAATGGATATGATGAGGATGATGAGGGAAGGGAAGTGGTGGAGCCAGAGAAACGAGGAGTGGATATGATGAGGATGATGAGGGAAGGGAAGTGGTGGAGCCAGAGAAACGAGGAGTGGATATGATGAGGATGATGAGGGAAGGGAAGTGGTGGAGCCACAGAAACGAGGATTGGATATGATGAGGATGATGAGGGAAGGGAAGTGGTGGAGCCAGAGAAACAAAGCGTGGATATGATGAGGATGATGAGGGAAGGGAAGTGGTGGAGCCAGAGAAACGAGGAGTGGATATGATGAGGATGATGAGGGAAGGGAAGTGGTGGAGCCAGAGAAACGAGGAGTGGATATGATGAGGATGATGAGGGAAGAGAAGTGGTGGAGCCAGAGAAACGAGCAGTGGATATGATGAGGATGATGAGGGAAGGGAAGTGGTGGAGCCAGAGAAACGAGGAGTGGATATGATGAGGATGATGAGGGAAGGGAAGTGGTGGAGCCAGAGAAACGAGGAGTGGATATGATGAGGATGATGAGGGAAGGGAAGTGGTGGAGCCAGAGAAACGAGGAGTGGATATGATGAGGATGATGAGGGAAGGGAAGTGGTGGAGCCAGAGAAACGAGGAGTGGATATGATGAGGATGATGAGGGAAGGGAAGTGGTGGAGCCAGAGAAACGAGGAGTGGATATGATGAGGATGATGAGGGAAGGGAAGTGGTGGAGCCAGAGAAACGAGGAGTGGATATGATGAGGATGATGAGGGAAGGGAAGTGGTGGAGCCACAGAAACGAGGATTGGATATGATGAGGATGATTAGGGAAGGGAAGTGGTGGAGCCAGAGAAACAAAGCGTGGATATGATGAGGATGATGAGGGAAGGGAAGTGGTGGAGCCAGAGAAACGAGGAGTGGATATGATGAGGATGATGAGGGAAGGGAAGTGGTGGAGCCAGAGAAACGAGGAGTGGATATGATGAGGATGATGAGGGAAGAGAAGTGGTGGAGCCAGAGAAACGAGCAGTGGATATGATGAGGATGATGAGGGAAGGGAAGTGGTGGAGCCAGAGAAACGAGGAGTGGATATGATGAGGATGATGAGGGAAGGGAAGTGGTGGAGCCAGAGAAACGAGGAGTGGATATGATGAGGATGATGAGGGAAGGGAAGTGGTGGAGCCAGAGAAACGAGGAGTGGATATGATGAGGATGATGAGGGAAGGGAAGTGGTGGAGCCAGAGAAACGAGGAGTGGATATGATGAGGATGATGAGGGAAGGGAAGTGGTGGAGCCAGAGAAACGAGGAGTGGATATGATGAGGATGATGAGGGAAGGGAAGTGGTGGAGCCACAGAAACGAGGAGTGGATATGATGAGGATGATGAGGGAAGGGAAGTGGTGGAGCCACAGAAACGAGGAGTGGATATGATGAGGATGATGAGGGAAGGGAAGTGGTGGAGCCAGAGAAACGAAGGTACATTTTATTATTATTATTTTTATTTGTTTCTATTTGTGATAACTACACCATGAATAACTTTATCATTTAGCATCATATGACTCTCTCCATGTTTGATGGGGAATTCTGTTCATCTGCCGCCATCTTCTTAATCTTGCGGTTATGAAGTGCAAGTTTAATTTTTCCAATCAGCAGCCACCTTGGATCTGATCCGAGAATGTTTGGAGTGATTCTTCACCATTGAGTGAACAATATGTAGCAAGATATCCTCGAAATGTTATCGATGGATTCGGCGGAAACTTGGCGGACATGTTGGGTTTGTGACAAGGCCAAATTGATTTGGTTTTGGTGAAGATCCGGATATGAGAATTTTAAAGTGATTCTTCAACATTGAGAGATAGGGCGAAAATACAACAACAACAACAACAGCAACAACAACAACAACAGGCATTTTAAGGCCATTTTCCCTGCTAGAGCGGGGGTTAGCCTTGCGGCCCCCATGACATTCATGACAATCTTCTCCATTTTGCCCTATTTTCTGCATCTCTCCTTGCTAACCCCCTTGCCCGCATTTCTTCTTCCACCATCTTTAGCCAAGTCTTTCTCGATCTTCCCCGTCCTCTACTTCCTTCTACATTCATTTCCATCACTCTTCTCAACCAGTCACTTTCATCCTTCCTCAACACATGACCAAACCATCTCAACCTGTTCCTCTTCACAGCATCAATCACAGGCTCCATTCCCATCATCTTTCGCAATGAATCGATTGTCTTCTAAAATTTGGCTAAAATGATATATAATACATACATTTATATATATATATATATATACAGACTTGGCATTTAATATGGAATATTTTTTTTGTGGGGGTGAACTTACTTTTCAAGATGTCTTCGAACCAAAAGTTCATTGGAATTATGTTGAAATTATTCTAGATTTTGTTAATGTGACCTTTAAAAGAAACAAAAACCACATTTGACATTTCGAAGCAAATAAATTGATCCTTGAAAGTGATGTAAACTGATATCGAACTCAATTCACGGACAGTACTGTGTTAAACTTCTGTGCGTTTTCCAGAAGTATCTCTTTATTTTGCACATTAGCCAAAAAAAAATTCAGCAGAAACAAAAGTTAAATTACGACTGGGATTACGGACAGTAAAATTACAGTTCAGTACTTCGTGTAACCCCCACGAGCATTCAGGAGAGCACGTACACGTCGAGGCATGCTGTTCATGAGATTTGCCAATGTTTGGACAGGTATCGCTTGCCATGCAGTGACAATAGCCTGCTGCAATTCACGCACAGATGTCCGCTGCTGGTCAAAGTGGTCGATTTGACGCGTTAATTCTGCCCACAAGTTCTCTATCGGATTCATATCCGGGGACATGGCAGGCCACTCCATATGCTCTACACCACGGTCAGCAAGAAAGAGTTGGATCATGCGAGCATGATGAGGCCATGCATTGTCATCTTGGAACACAAAAGTTTCCTCGAAAGGCTGCACGAGCAAATGGAAGCAATGATTCTTCCAGAATGACCCTGTACTTGAACTGGTTCAGGTTTGCATTCAGACCAACCAGGTCAGTTTTGCCCCCTGCATGAAAAGCAGCCCAAACGGTCACCCCACCACCTCCAGCTTGGACTCTTGGCACTATACAATCTTTGTTGTAGGCTTCATGCACTTGTCTGCGCACTCGGACGCGGCCATCTTGACGATAGACCAGAAATCTAGACTCGTCTCTGAAGATCACGTGATTCCAGTGTCCTGGCTGCCATTGACGGTGCTCTCTGACCCACTGCAATCGGCGCTGGTGGTGTTGTCTGGTCAGGCGTGGCTTTCTCAGGGGACTCCTGGCATGATAGCCTGCTTGAACCAGTCGTTGGTCGACTAGCCTTCTGGATACAGGCACATTGTCAGTTGCTGCCACTCAGCCCGAAGCCGATTAGCTGACTTGGTACGGCCATTGCGGACTAACCAGTGCAGCTGGCGATCATCCCTCCTTGTGGTTCTGCGGGGACGTCGTGACCTCGGTATTGGAGTCGGGACACCCCTCTGAGCATTTCGTTTCAGGATCTTTGACACCTGACCTTGAGTGATGCCATACTGCCGAGCAATAGCACGCTGTTTCATGCCGGAATTTCGTAAAGCCACCACTCCATGACAAACAGCATTGTCGAGTTGACGGACCATCTCCAGAGGAAGCGGCAATAACTTTTGGAGACGTGCAGCAGTTGTTTTCCACTAATACAGAATGCAACAACCCTTATATACCCGACTGTGAAGCCAATCATCAAATGTACCTGTCCGTACATTTTGCCACTCCACCTGTGATATAATCCTGCTGTTGACTTCTTGCTGCGACAGACAATCAGTGACATCGTTCTTTTAAAAAACAAATCACCAAAGTGTAAAAGAAACTCACCAGATTGATATACTGAGTTAAGAAAGTAAACCCAAGTCAAGAAGAAAAAAAATTCCATATTAAATGCCAAGTCTGTATATATATATATACATATTGTAACGAATTTGAGAAGTGTAACGGTTTTGAAAAGTGTAACAATTTTGGAGGAAGTGTAACGAATGTGAAAAGTATGGTTTTGTTGTGTGTAACACCCTCGTAATGTAAATAATGGTCGCAGCCGTCCTCCTAGTTAATTCCATGAAACTTACACACAGGCCACGATATATCTTTTTAAATAGTTTATTTCCTTATTCTATGTAGGCTAAATATGTGTTTCCCACTAGATTGACTCTGCATTGCATCAAACGAAATAAAGCGTAGGCCCCTCCGATGATCCATGGCAGCTCAAGTGCCAGGGATTCCCCCACTTGAGCTTTCACAGCAAACGTTTATTGCAGTACTGAACTGCTGTGCAATGTGACGGCGCCTTACCTGCAGCTGCTGACCGGTTTTCACCATTTGCGGCCATTACGAACAAGGGGAGTGGCTAGAGAAGATGGGTCGCCCCCTCGTCATAGGGGGGAGGAGTAAGTCGGCCCCGCTCAGCCAACCCAGAACAAGGGGTTTGGCTAAGAGAGGGCGGAGCGGGAACCCCCGAGAAAGTGCGCGAAGGTTCGGAGAGGAAACCAATATAAGCCGCCGCGGGACGCACTCCACCCTCTTGCTCTCTTGCCCCTCCAGCTCTTGCTCTGCCCCCGTCCTCTTGCTCTGCCCCCATCCTCTTGCTCTGACCCCGTCCTCTTGCTTGCTGTCGCTCGTTGTTGCTGGGGAGAAGGAAGACGCCTGAACGAGCAGGTGTGTGCGAGCCATCGTGCGACCAGCTGCGCTGCAGCTAAGCGGGCAGCTAAGGGGCCGCAGGCCACGAAAAGGACGCGCCAGGCAGCAATCCACGCTGGACCCTCCATTGCCTCCCAAAACAACCATCCATCCTCAAGCCATACCTGCCTGCAATATCCCCCATGTAAGTGTGAACGTCGTCTGTCCTAATCGTTGTCCTGGGGTTAAGTAAATTGACTAGTATAAGCTAACGATGCACTGTGTGACTGCTTCTTCCATCCATTGCTTGTAAATAATTTTGATCGCTCCTTCTTTTTGCTTGTGTGTATAATAAATCCTGTTATTCCTCCGTACTCTGTCTTCTTCTCTCTTCCTTCTCTTTCGGTCGCTTTAGAGGTTTCCAAATTGAATATCTGTGGTGCGATCTGGTCAACGTTGGGGGAGTCGGGCCAATCAGGGATCCTGTAACGGTCGCGGTGGACCATCCGCTCGGCCCATAATAACATCCTAACCGCGTCCGTAACAATATATATGTATATATATATATATATATATATATATATATATATCTATATATGTATATATATATATATTGTTATGTCGGTGGGGTAAAGCAATATCTAGAGTCAGGTAGATCTGAATAGGTAACATGCTTCGTCTGTCGCGATAGGGAATCTACCTGTAAGTTCTGTGTTGTAGTCCGGTTTGTCGGGTAAGAGTATACCTGTGAACATACCAGGATATTCGAGTGTTAGATAGTTCGGGATTAAAGATAACAGCCCTTGTGCGTCGTCACACCTGGTAACCAAACCTTTGTCCCTTATGACAATGCATAACCATATAGACACTTAGACAGGCCCTGTAGTGCACACAGTAATTAAATTCCCTTCCCTGACAAGGACTTCAGAAGAAACGGGCAGGGGGGCCAGTTTGTGGCACCGCCGCATGGGCCGCAGCCAGCTACACCTCCGGCAGGCCTAGGATCATAGAGTGACATGAGCTATCACCACGCTATAGGGAACGAGTGATTGGTTGGCGTGGAAGGTGTGAACCTCCAGCCAATCAGGGCGAGCAATACCAGGTGGGAGGGACTCGGCCAATGAGAGGGCGCCAGCAAGAGGGAACATTGGAGGAGAGTGGACGCAAAGTGATAAAAGGGGCTGCACGACATCTTCAGCAGCTCTAATTTTTGGGTTCTTCGCTGCCTCTTGTGCTGCACATCCCTCTCTGGCTGTCTTGGACCTCTCTGCGCTTCCCTCCTGGCCTTGAGAGGTCCTGGTAGTCGTTGGTTCACCATCTGCGTGGTGCTTGGAGCGGTGATCGGTGCTTTCAGTGCTGTGAACGGGCAGGACCTCGTGTGCGAATGGAGAGGGCGTTGGCTCGGGCCGAGCAGAGCGTGGGTAGATTGGAGCTTGGAGCTGCGTGGGGACAAGATGACGGACAGATAGGACCACACACCACTTACACACCAGAACGAACGTTTTCTTTCCCTTAATTCATATTCCCTCGTCTCGTATCCGAAATCTGTTTGTGGGGACATCCTGATTAGGATATTTATTACCGGCGCGTGCTTTTCCTGTCCCACCTCCTTGTGAATAAACCCTTATATTATTTTCTGTATATACTGTATATATATATCTGAACGCAGTTTCCGTGTGGTTGATTTAATAGGTACGACTGCAGGGCTCTTGTGCCGCCCCCTCCATCCTGTGCGCTTTGGTGTAGCTTTTTGTTTCTGGAGTCCGCCATTGAGTTTTCGCCTCAGGGGTTAAGGCCTTCGCAATCAGCTTCCGTGACCGTATGATTTTAATCAAAGGCGGCCGCACGACAATATGTATATATATATATATATATATATATATATATATATATATATATATATATATATATATATATATATATATATATATATATATATATATATATATATATATATATATATATATATATATATATATATATATATATATATATACTGTATATATACAGTATATATATATATATATATATATATATATATATATATATATATATATATATATATATATATATATATATATATATATATATATATAAAGGAGGAGTGTGTGTGTGTGTGTGTGTGTGTGTGTGTGTGTGTGTGTGTGTGTGTGTGTGTGTGTGTGTGTGTGTGTGTGTGTGTGTGTGTGTGTCTGTCTGGATGTCCGCTTATAACTCAAGAACTACACATCGGAGAAAAGTTTTAGACACAGATTCGGAATCAGCATAAAATCCTGGTGGTTATAGGCTACGTTTTATTTTAATATCAATGGTTTAAAAAACCGCGCCAGCTGCAATTCCATGGTGTAGTTTGTGGCGGCGCTATTGCTCCTTTCCGATCCTGCGGTTGCGCGTACGTACAGTATACTGTACGTACATATTTATATATTTTCAATGTGCTTTTTATTGTATTTTAAATTGTTTTTTAGCTTCTTTTATTGTTAATTTATGTACTATTGTATTTATTTTAAATATATTTTTAAGGAAAACAAATGTTTCCACGTCCGTAGGAGTGACGTAAAGTTGCACATAATGACAAAATGCGCGCCATTTTTTCGCGCCAAGAACGAATAAACGGTAGTTGAGATTTTATTCGAATTCGAATACCATTAAATTTCAACTGTTGGAAACAATAATTATTTCAACTGTTGGAAATTGAAATAATTATTGTTTCCAACAGTTGAAATTTAATGGAATTCGAATTCGAATAAAATCTCAACTTAAAAAAAAAACGTCGCGTTTTAAAATTATGACGTCATCAGCGTATTTCAGAACGTTAATTTTTCAACTTCATATTCGGAATCAGTACGTCCCAGAGCAACTACAGCACACCTTAAATGTTTAAAAAACCTTCGGGTTTTAAAATTATGACGTCATCAGCGTATTTCGTAACGTTAATTTTTAAACTTTGCCGACAATGACTTCCGACTTCCGGGTTCGGAATGCGGGACCAATGCCATTTGACAGGGAATAAAAAATAAATGCGACATTCAATTGACGACAATGACTTCCGACTTGACTCCCCCCTCCCCCTCCCCCTCCCCTCCTCCTCCCCTCCCCCTCCCCTCCTCCTCCCCTCCCCCCTCCACCCTAACCCCTCCCCTTCTCCCCTCCCCATCCCCCTCCCCCTCCCCCTCCCCCTCCCCCTTCCCCATCCCCCTCCCCCTTCCCCATCCCCCTCCCCCCTCCCCCTTCCCCATCCCCCTCCCCCCTCCCCCATTTCTCCCTCCCCACTCCCCCTCCACTCCCCCTCCACTCCCCCTCCCCTCCCCCTCCCCGTCACCCTCACCCTCCCCCTCACCCTTCCCCCTTTCTCCCTCCCCCCTCCCCCTCCCCCTCCACTTCCCCTCCCCCCCTCACCTCCCCCCTCCCCTCCCCCTCCCTTCCCCCCATGGCCCTCCCTTTCCCCCCTGCCCCGTCCCCTCCTTCCTCCCCCTCCCCGCCCCCCTACCCCCTACCCCCTCCCCTTCTCCCCTCCCCCCTTGCTCCTCCCCCCCTCCTCCCTCCCCCTCCCCCTCCCCCCTCCTCACTCCCCCTCCCCCTCCCCATCCCCCCCTTCTCTCCTCTCCTCCTCTCCTCCTCCCCCTCCCCCTCTTCTCCCCTCCCCCCTATTCTCCCCTCCCCCTCCCCCTCCCTCCTCCCTTTCTCTTCCCCCTCCCCTCCCCCTCCCTTCCCCCCATGCCCCTCCCTTTCCCCCCTATCCCCTCCCCTCCCCCTCCCCCTCCACCCAACCCCCTCCCCTTCTCCCCTCCCCCTCCCCCCTCCCCTCCCCCTTGCCCCTCCCCCTTCCCCCTCCCCCCTCCCCCTCCCTACCCCTCCCCATCCCCCCCCTCTTCTCTCCTCTCCTCCTCCCCCTCCCCCCTCTTCTCCCCTCCCCCCTCTTCTCCTCTCCCCCCCTCTTCTCCCCTCTCCCCCTCTTCTCCCCTCCCCACCCTCTCCTCCCCGCCCCCCCCGTTCCCCTCCCCTCCCCTTCCCCCTCCCCTCCCTTCCCCCGTCCAGCAATGCCGGGTACTTCCCATGGCCAGCTGTACGTGGGCTGCTCGAGGGTTGGAAAACCAAGCAATCTTTATGTCTTGGCACCAAGTAAGAAAACCAGAAATGTTGTATACCAAGAGGTTTTGAGAAATTGACAATTGACAAAACGTCATGTAGGAAATGTACTGTGATATTGCTCTAAAATACACATGTTCTTTTCATCATATATTTGTCTTATTCTTATTCAACCCGGGCAAAGCCGGGTACCTCAGCTAGTATATATATATACAGACTTGGCATTTAATATGGAAAAAAAATTTTGTGGGGGTGAACTTACTTTTCAAGATGTCTTAGAACCAAAAGTTTATTGGAATTATGTTGAAATTATTCTAGATTTTGTTAATGTGACCTTTAAAAGAAACAAAAACCACATTTGACATTTCGAAACAAATAAATTGATCCTTGAAAGTGATGTAAACTGATATCGAACTCAATTCATGGACAGTACTGTGTTAAACTTCTGTACGTTTTCCAGAAGTATCTCTTTATTTTGCACATTAGCCAATTTTTTTTTCAACAAAAACAAAAGCTAAATTATGACTGGGATTACGGACAGTAAAATTACAGTTCAGTACTTCGTGTAACCCCCACGAGCATTCAGGAGAGCACGTACACGTTGAAGCATGCTGTTCAGGAGATTTGCCAAGGTTTGGACTGGAATCGCTTGCCATGCAGTGACAATAGCCTGCTGCAATTCACGCACAGAGGTCGGCTGCTGGTCCAAGTGGTCGATTTGATGCGTTAATTCTGCCCACAAGTTCTCTATCGGATTCATATCCGGGGACATGGCAGGCCACTCCATATGCTCTACACCACGGTCAGCAAGAAAGTGTTGGATCATGCGAGCACGATGAGGCCATGCATTGTCATCTTGGAAGACAAAGTTTCCTCGAAAGGCTGCACGAGCAAATGGAACCATGTTTCTTCCAGAATGGCCCTGTACTTGAACTGGTTCAGGTTTCCATTCAGAACAACCAGGTCAGTTTTGCCCCCTGCATGAAAAGCAGCCCAAACAGTCACCCCACCACCTCCAGCTTGGACTCTTGGCACTATACAATCTTGATGTAGGCTTCATGCACTTGTCTGCGCACTCGGACGCGGCCATCTTGACGATACACCAGAAATCTCGACTCGTCACTGAAGATCACGTTATTCCAGTGTCCTGGCTGCCATTGACGGTGCTCTCTGGCCCACTGCAATCGGCGCTGGCGGTGTTGTCTGGTCAGGCGTGGCTTTCTCAGGGGACGCCTGGCACGATAGCCTGCTTGAACCAGTCGTTGGTTGACTAGCCTTCTGGATACAGGCACATTTGTCAGTTGCTGCCACTCAGCCCTAAGCCGATTAGCTGACTTGGTACGGCCAACGCGGACTAACCGGTGCAGCTGGCGTTCATCCCTCCTTGTGGTTCTGCGTGGACGTCCTGGCCTCGGTATTGGAGTAGGGACACCCCTCTGAGCATTTCGTTTCAGGATCTTTGACACCTGACCTTGAGTGATGCCATACTGCCGAGCAATAGCACGCTGTTTCATGCCGTAATTTCGTAAAGCCACCACTCCATGACAAACAGCATTGTCGAGTTGACGGACCATCTCCAGAGGAAGCGGCAATAACTTTTGGAGATGTGCAGCAGTTGTTTTCCACTAATACAGAACGCAACAACCCTTGTATACCCGACTGTGAAGCCAATCATCAAATGCACCTGTCCGTACATTTTGCCACGCCCCTGATGATATAATCCTGTTGTTGACTTCTTGCTGCGACATACAATCAGTGACATTGTTCTTTTAACAAATAAATCACCAAAGTGTAAAAGAAACTCACCATATTGATATACTGAGTTAAGAAATTAAACCCAAGTCAAGAAAAAAAAAAATTCCATATTAAATGCCAAGTCTGTGTGTATATATATATATCTATATATATATATATATATATATATATATATATATATATATATATATATATATACGTATATATATATATATATATATATATATATATATATATATATATATATATATATATATATATATATTACAGTGAGAAATAGTAGAAACTCCACAGTACGAGCAGGGCGTCTCATTTGAATTAAATAAATAATCGGGAGATTCAATCAGACGCGGACGTAGCTTCAGGACGTCGATCTTTAATTTCCGACAAGCTTTCGACCAACAAAGGTCTTCTTCTTAGTCTACAGAAACAACAGGCATGTATGTCAAACAAGTATGTATAGTGATATATGTGTAAGATGTGTGATATGTGTAGAAAATGCATACAAAAGGAAGAGCCACGCTGAACCTCACTCACCGTCCCCAAGTTCAACGGAAGTGAAGCGCAGCTAACAGTTACCGTTCGCGTTACAGTGCGGTGCATGTGCATATACAAATATAGAGATACATACATACATAAACACAAAAGCATGTATTCATATACCATTTATATTCATATAATATATTTATATATTTATTTATATATTTATATAAATGACATATGAAGGTTGAATGAAAGAATGAGTGAAAGAATGAGTGAATGAATGAGTGAATGAATGAGTGAATGAATGAATTGGTGAATGAATGGGTTACGGTTAATGATTTGATTGGGTTGATGTTGGAACATTCTTTAATCATCAAAATTTATGCCATGAGGGATTTTTGTCCGAAGTTTATGTATCCAAAAGGACTCACGTTTCAGAATCGTGGTGTGTGATCGATTTGTGATTGATTCAATGGCAGAGATTTGAATGTCATTTATAGAGTGATCCGGTTGATTAAAGTGTATCGTGTAAGGTAGAGATTTGCCCTGACTGGTGTGGAAGTTATTGATTTCTGACCGGGTGTTATTAAATCGTGTGTGGAGTGTATTCTCAGTTTTTCCAACATATTATTTGGTGCACTTTTGGCAAGTGATTAGGTATATATGTTGGAACCCATCTGTGGATCAGTCCCATCAGCCGATGGGTCTGACCCATCTGTGGATGCACGAGAAATGACAATGCAGACCCATCGGCCGATGGGTCTGCGCCATCTGCGGATGTGTTGTTCACCTTGAAGGAATGTGTTGACAGAATGGTGCTCTTCAATCAGGTACACAGTCATTGGAATTACATGTGGTAGGAATTTAACATAGAGATGATTTTTAAATGTTTAACAGATTAAACCACATGTCACGGACTGCTTTATAAACATTTATGACATCAATTGCTTATTTTTAGGTTCAAATAAACATACTCATCCACCATTGATGCATAGGAAACACAGATGGGTTCACCTTCAAGGTGAACAACACATCCGCAGATGGCGCAGACCCATCGGCCGATGGGTCTGCATTGTCATTTCTCGTGCATCCACAGATGGGTCAGACCCATCGGCCGATGGGACCGATCCACAGATGGGTTCCAGCATATATATATTAGGTATAAATATATATTTTTTGGCAAATATATATATATATATATATACTGAACAGCAAAAGAAACGTCAGTCAGAATCAATATTTTGGAGTCTTTATTTTTAAGTCATGATAAACACGAATTGAGATTTAGGATCAACATGAAACATTACAGGTATGGTCACCACAGTTCAAACAATAATGTGAAATGTTCTGAATAAGAAAAACACAAGACCAGGTGAGAACAAGGGAGGTCAAAATCAGTATCTCGTGTGACCTCCGTGAGCGTTGATGACAGACATAGATCGTTTGTACATGGAGTGGATTAATCGGTTGATGAAGGCATTTATCACTTGGGCCCACACTCTGAGAAACGCCTGACTGAGTTGAGCTGCAGTTGTCGGCTTTGGTCGAACGTCATTCAGTCTTCTTTGACCCTCGTCTCACAAGTGCTCTATCGGGTTTATATCGGGGCTGAGCGCAGGCCAGTGCATGGTTTGGATGCCATTCTGTTGCAGGAAGTCCCTTGTTGCTCTGGCAGTGTGGGCACGGGCGTTGTCCTGCTGGAAGACATGATTTCCGTGACGTCCAAAATGTGGCACAACGTGAGGTCTGAGGACTTGATCGATGTAGCGAGCAGCTGTGACACCATTGATTCTTCCTGGACCAATATTCTGGAACACCACAGGACCGACTTTGTGATTGAGAGCAATAGCACCCCATACCATGATGTTTGGACCACCCCACGAGTCTCTTTCCATCACACAGTCATCTGAGTAGCGTTCCCCATGTCTACGCCAAACTCTCACTCTACCATCTGCCGTGGAAACACAGTATCGGCTTTCGTCTGAGAAAAGAACGGTTCTCCACTGCTGGTAACGCCAATTTTGATGCTGTGTGGCCCACTGTAGTCGGTCACGGCAGTGTCGAACTTTAAGAATGGGGCCACGATACGGCCTGTAACAACGGACATCCCTGTTCTTCAAACGTCGACGGACTGTATCACCACTAATGTGTCTCTGGTTGGTTCCAACTGTTTGTCTTGCAGTTTCTGTAGCCCTGATAAAGCGATCTTGGATGTGATGACACACAATATGTCGATCCTGTCATGGTGTTGTTACCCTCAGTCTGCCACTGCGTGGGCGGTCATCGGTGCTGTTGGTGGCCTGGTATCGTTCCTGTAACCTGTAGATGGTTCTCACATTGACATGGAAAGCATTGGCAACCATTCGTGCAGTCTGTCCAGCATGCAATCTTCCAATAGCCTGGTCTCTCTGAATCCTCGTAAGTCTGGGCATGGCGCTGGCATCGAAACACGAATGATGAACACACGTTTTGGGGTGCCTTTTATAGGGAAAGTCACAAGGAGATGCACGTGCATTTTGATTTCCATGGGAATCATGCACTACCTTGTACCATGGTCGTTTTCTTGCCTGCGTTTTGGTGACCTGTTTTTATCCACATGTGCACCACTGTCAGTAGTTAGGATTCAATTTAGATACAGACGAATGTAAATAATGAGATATCTAAACGAAATGCATTGATATTTCTATGGGAAATGTTCAGGAATTATTTTTATGAAGTGACGTTTCTATTGCTGTTCAGTATATCTATCTATCTATATATATATATATATATATATATATATATATATATATATATATATATATATATATATATATATATATATATATATATATATACAGTCATACCCTGTTTTACGCCATTTCGACCTACGTCAAATCCGACTTTACGCCACTCTTCTAGAGTAAATTTCAGTTCAGCGAACGTCATTATGTACGACTTTACGTCACTCCTACGGACGTGAAAAAAATTAATTTTTCCTCAAAAATATATTTAAAATAAATAAAATAGTACATAAATTAACAATAAAAGAAGCTAAAAAACAATTTAAAATACAATAAAAAGCACATTAAAAATATTTTTTAAATGTACGAACAGTATACTGTACGTACGCGTGTGAAGAATCAGCTCTTCGTTTGCAAAAGAAGTCCACAATAGCCTGGAATGGCGCAGCTTTATTAAAGAACCAACTTATACAGATCCGGAGGAGGCCAAGACATCTATAGCAAGAGCCAGTCTCATGCCACGTCAAGCCTTCCTGAAAACACATTGATTCCCAGTCCATTTATATAGGGACACGTTTTATCAGGAAATCTCCGAGGGAACAAACAACACTGGGAGAGGTTCCTCCCACCGTTATCATTCGGGGGAGTCAGCCCGTCCTTATCATTTGGACCAAATGTTTCTCTGGGCTCCGAGAAAACAGAAATGTAACTCACAATGAGGAGAGTGTATGCTTAGCCAAACAAACCCATATATTTTATGGGTTTGTGTACATGAGTAATCCAAAGCATGTTTATACAGAGTCATGCGTTGCTGAGATTAAAACAAAATATATATGGTTAACGATCATGTCATTCTACTAGCATTACGCTAAAACAAGCGCATGTGGGCGTGGTTTTACGACCAGCCTCGAAAAAAGCACACGTATACAGTTTGTTCAGCATGACCTCATTTTAAGCCTTTCCTCATCCAAAACTGAAACGAAGCAAAAACCCTTTATTTACTTTATGAAAATAGCATTTCTAGACAACATTTAAATCATAACACATTACGCCTAACGTCTATAACTGAACTTTAGGCAATAACAAATCTACTACTTGACATTCCTTCCTCTTGTCTCGTCGAGACAAAGTATCTTAAGAGACAACGTGCCACATTGGGCTTTATTGAAAAATAATTGTGTAATGCGGGTATTGAAAAAATAATTGTGTAATGCGGGTATCTCCCAAGGGCATATCGTGCGCCCAAAGCGCCTCGCCCGTGCATTTGGCGAACGTGTCGTGTGGTGCGTGCTTGGAGCCTGAGGGCTCAAAACATGAAAGTTCATTAACGTTTCGGATCCACAACGAAGACGTCTGGTCCAGATGAGGTTCTGCTCCGCCAGAGGGTGCATCACTTCCCCTGCGGAACTGGCTCCCCCCACCCTTTGCAGACGCAGTCCTTGCAGATCTTCGAAGTTAATCAACGGTCATGCCCATGAGGTCCCTCACGTGTTGCTGTTCTGGGGAATACAAAATGTCGTCAGTATCTTGTGTCTCAATTTCCTGGTCAGGGTACAGAGCGTAAAAATCCGAATCCGAATCACTTGAAGCAAAGAGATCCGCAACATGTGGATCAAAGAGATCCGAAACATTTGGATCAAAGAGATCCGAAACATTTGAAGAAAAGAGAGGGACTTCCTTTATGTCAAAGTCTCCCATGGGCGCCTGGTCGGCTTGCGGGTCTAGGACATCCGCGTCGGGTCCCTCAACCGCCAGACCCAGTGTCGCAATCAGATCCATAGTTGGGTCAGAAGGGGGCGTGCAGCTGTCCGCTTGTAATACATAAGCAGCGTTAGCCAGTACACGCAAGGGGTTTATAGCACAAGTATCACAGTCATCACATACACCGTTACAGGCAGCAGCCAGTTCCCACATGGGATCCACACAAGTATCACAGTTGTTACAAAATTCAATGCAATTTTCTGGAGCGCCGGTCGCAACTGCCTTGTTGAAGGACCCGTTCAGGTCGACGGCCTCTGTGGTCAGAGCCATAGTTGTTGTCGGCGGCTTCTTCACTTTCCATCCTGTAAAATACTTTCTCATACAGAGGAGGACTAGAGATTTCATTAGTGCCCCCCAAATTACTACCCCGATTATCACAGCCAGTGCGGTCAATAACCACTTCACTATGGTGCCCGTCCATCCCTGGAACCAGTCAGTGAGCCAGCTAAATGTATAAGAATTTTCGCGCGCGATCCGATCGATCCAATAGTATGTCATGAGCCGTAGCGGTGTCGTTTGCCACCTTTTCTAGGGCCAAAGCCAATTTATCTATCCGGAAACTATCCATGACTGTGCCCGCTCCTGGGAAGAAGAAACCAAACACCTTTTCCCCTAGGCTCCCGTGTAGTTTAGTGGTTCCATCTTCGTTCATGACTGACCTCTTATAACGCCTGTCCAAGGACTTTGGGTCTAGCTCATCCAGTATCTCAACGTCAGGAAGGACTGAACCCAGATAACATGTGCCCCCCCAATTATTTGGTAAATAGGGGTAAGCCTTGTCGCCGCATATAAACATTGTCCCATGGGGTGGGACCAGGTGGGTGGATAAGCACTGGAGTCCCTTTACCACCCCATTAATCCTACTAACCCCCCTAGAGAATGTTATAGCCGTTATGTTGTGGTTGTGTTTATCTTGCAGTACTATTCGTAATGTAATCCCCGAGCTCCCTTGTCCCAGCTTCCCGGGGAGAGTGTAGGCGCATTCTGATTCTCCCATACGCAAGTGGCCGGAACCCTGGAGGCAGACCCTCCCTTTCTGTGGTTTGACCCAGACGGGGGCAGGCCTCTCGGCCACATGGGCAATCATTGACGGGCGATAATTAAATTGTCGATTGCAACTCTTGCCGTTGTCAACCCCTTCTCTTTCCAGCGTGGTGACTAAACATGGGGGATCGATAGGTTGTGAGCAGAGGTCATTGAGGGACAGAGGTAGCACTATCATGTGTATTCCTGTGGTGCCTGCTTGGGGAAAGCGCATGCACGACCAGCGGTGTGTCCTATTTTGAATTGTTGCCACCTCCCTGGCCACTTTCCAATATGTGTTTTCACCCTTCTTTGGGGCCTTATTCTGGGGTTGTGGCGTGAGTATGTATTTGATGCATGGTATGTAGTTCCTTTCGCCACCGGCCGCGCCAGGGGTCCAGACGCTGCACCGGACCTGCATGGTCATGTCTTTCCCTAGGCGTGTGCGTGTTTGTAGCTTAAAATCAGGGGTTCCCCATTGGTATCCTGGTTGGGCCAAGGTCTTAATGCTAGCTTGCCCGTCTTCCCGGAACTCTCGTTGCTTTTGTAGTACCATGCCAACGCGTCCAGGCCCTGCCGACAGTGCTAGCCAATTTATGTTCACCCAATTTGTGTGCAGGGCTTTCTGTTCGAAACATGGTAGTGATACTCTTTGTCCCCATGTTACGGTGAGGTGTCGGGTTTCGTTTTCGCATCTATTGGAATCGGAGTTTCCCCTAGCTGCTGTCGCTATCAATAGTATTGTACCTATGATTAGGCCCATCCTTACTGTGTTCTGGGGGTGTGGTGTCTGGTGCTTGTATGGCCAACTTACAGTGCGTGGCGTGGATCCCCGAAGTCTTGCCCTTGCAAAAGACTGCCGTTGGTGTAGTCAGCAACACCTGGACTGGTCCCTTCCACCTTGGTTCCAAGGCGTTCTTGCAGGTGAAGTGCTCCACGAACACCTGGTCTTTTTTCCTCTGGTGGAACACCTGGTCCACAAGTCTCCTGGGAGCGCCTGGTCTACAGGTCTCCAATTCATAGATTCAATTCATTCAATTCATAGTTTCATCAATCCTTCTCTCAGCATCCCATTACCTGTTTCCAACATCAATAAAATAAAATTATAAAATTAAACGGAAATTATTTCAGCTAGAGTTTCAACTAGAATTACCACAAACCAACCACCTTTAACCTCCATTAACACAAACACAAACCACCATTAACCTCGATTAATACAAACAAACCACCATTAACCTCCATGAACCTCCCCCTATTATTTATTTATTTTCACGAATAAACAAATAATAGAAATAACCTGGTCTACTTCCAATTTCAATTCTGGTCAGTTCTGGTGTCTGGTCACGCACAATGTTTTCCTCACCCACTGTGATTCGCTCACAATAGATTCTCACTGTTATGTCTGAAATTAAGCTACCCTACTGGGTATTCGTGAAGGGGGTCCATCTTTCCCAACCCCTTCCTTCACACCAGCCACTTCACGTTGTCCACCATACTCACTGAATTGTCATCAATTCTGAAATTCGTCTCATGAAAACACATCCCAGAGTCTAGTGTAACAGCCAGACAAACACATAGACACGCCGAAGACCCCAGGGTACCCATCAAACTAGCTTGTCCCCAGATCAACAACACAGCGAAACATGTGATTTTACTAAAATAATCACTTACTCATAACTAGCTGGATAACTAGCATAACTAGCTCAACACCTGGAACTCATAACTAATACTCATACCACTAATTACTCATAATAACTCATAATTACTTCTGTAATTACTCATACCAATACTTACTTAAAATAATGTAATATCCCAATCTTCACCCCCTATGCAAATCGAAGCACCCCGGACAACCCACGACCAATATCAACCACTGTAGCCGCCTTCCTCTCCAGGCAGCCACACACAGCCACATACATCTCCATGCACGTCACACAAGACAACAGCCAACGAGTGTGTCCACCACACAGAAACCTTTGGCAATGCAACAACCGAACTCCCAGACAACCAACAACAAAACCCAATCCATCTCCATGGCTCATCAAGCAGTTCCAACTTAATCCAGCTTCACATACCGATTTCCCCAAAAACTCGTGAAACTTCACCCCCATTCTGGAAAAACCCTGGACTAAACCCTGACACCCTAAATAACTTCAGACCCATCTCCAATCTACCCTTTCTGTCAAAAATTTTGGAACGTGCTGTGGCCACTCAACTCAAACATCACCACTCTGCCAATAACCTGTATGAAACATCCCAATCCGGATTCTGCTCCAGCCACAGTACTGAAACTGCTCTCCTCAAAATCACCAGCGACCTTTTCTCTCCTCCGATGCCGGCAACCTCAACATTTTCATCCTCCTCACCTCAACGCCTCCTTTGACATCATCAATCACACCATCCTCCTCACCCTGTTTAGACCAGCTTGTGCCTATTAAACCCAAACCAGTTCACTCCCAAGCCTACAAGGACCACCTACAGCACTGCAAAGATGTCCTCTACTCCACCTACTACCCTCAAATTATCCACTCTGGCTCCGGAATCCCAAAAGCACTCTTCTCTACAATAAACAAACTAAATAAACAAACTTTACAACGTGAACAAACTCCTCAGCTCCCTGGATACCACCACCTTGCTCCACACACCTGTTGGTGCACACCTGTGCACTCACACCTGGTGCCACCTGCACCCTCCTTCCTTCCTGGACCATTCATCCAAAGCAAAATTGACAGCATCTACAACAGCTTAATCACCACAATTCACTCCCCCTTAAGGTGTCCCCCAAGGTTCAGTTCTTGGCCCCCTCCTCTTCGTCCTGTACCTATCCCCCCTTGGTCACTTAATCCGTCATGCACCATAGCCAATGCACCATGGTCTCCAATTCCACTGCTTCACCGATGACATCCAGCTTTTTCATCTCCACCAAATCGTGCTCCACCACCACCCACTCTATCCTGACAAACTGCCTAACTGAAATAAAATTCTAGCTTCAGATCAGCTTCCTCGAACTTAACTACGCTAAATCTGAATTAATCTTCATTCCCCCCAACATCGATGGTTTCCCAGTATCCACATCCGGAATCTTGGCATCATCATTGACCAAAACCCTCTCCTTTGAAAAATACACTAAACAGATCATAAAGACCTTAAACCTTAATCATAAAAACTGAAAAATGCTTCGCCATGGAATAGTCCACCACTCATGTAAATAATCATAAGAGTTCTGCGAAACATCTCCATCTTTAAAACTTAGCCAACCAAATTTAAACCACATGTTTTCCCCCCAAAAAACAAGTCACATTCTTTGTATATTGCCAACATTGTTCATCGTTTAAGTATCATCCAGACCTAAATTTTTATAAACCATCAACTTGTAGATGCATTTATTTATATCCCATTAACCCAAGAACTCTCAATTGCTTGGTTATATTTTAGTAATGTCATATATCCATATTTCTTTTCCAAATTGTTCCTGATATACACATTAATCCCATCTGTCTTCGTTTCCAGATGAACTCAAATCAGGAAATCAACACAACTCCTTATTACCTCCAATCAATTCAAAATTAAATCAAACAATTCAAAACCAGATCGGATCAGCGATCAGAAATCACTTTTCCAATCAACACATTCCAAGCAACAATTCATTCAAAGACCAAGCTTAAAAACACAACTCTCATCTTACTGTGACAAATAAGCAACCAACCTACTTCACACTAAAACAAATAACTTTTCATCACCCCTTTCTTCTCCACCGCTTCTTACACTTAAACAGATCATAATTACTCACTCATACACTATTGCCCATCACCCAGTTGCCCCAAACCCAAACACAGGTTTGAAATCCCAGTAGGTTGTTCTTCAATCCCAACCATCATGTGATCCCAACATCTCTCCATTTATTTCGTTCCTCATGGGGTTGGTGTTTTATGGCCTTTACCTCTTACCCAATCACACTGCACATTATTCCCCGTCCTTGATGGATAATTTTACATCCAGATGGGCACAGCATCCCATTTTTGGCGACCCAGCCCTAAAACAAGCCCCTGGACTCCTTGCAGGCTGGACCAAAACCCCCGGTTTAACGTGACTCAAATCCATCTCAAATCCCCACAGCTCGATCGAACACGTCACTGTACTCGACCCGGTTAAATTAAATTCCAAGCGTACTGTACCTGACTGACGCTTCCACAACAACAAAAAACTCGATATTCTCTGTCCACTAATTATGTACATGATTTTGGTTTTACCCACAATATAATGTCCCGATATTCTCCAGATTTAAGTCCTATATATCCTGTCGTTAAAGCAACACCCTGTAGACTGACTCCGCCTGTCGTTCTTCCAAGGTTAGTGAATTACCTCTGACCTTTCCCTTGCATATCTCGAACAAAGGTCAACTAAACTTTAAAAGGTCAAACTTCGAATTGGGGTAACCAGCGCTTTATTATCCCACAAGTAATGCAAGTCCGGCGACAATGGACAAATGACCATTAATGTGGCTCTACATAGCATAATGCTAACTTCTACGAATCCAACAACCGTCACACTTCGTCCAAGGACCTTCCGTACGAGGCGTGCTTCACAATGCCCATCGCACATCCTTCCTCGTTCGCACAACGCTTCATCAACGCACCTCCTCGCGCCCACACCTTGGCACAAGCCACACCACATACCGACAGTTGAAACCTCGACCGTCCTCCTTCCTCGGATCAGCGTTCTGTTGAAAACGTGACATTTCTGCCTACCTCAATCAGAGATCTCTCTGAATCTCATTTATTCGCACTGTATCTCACTTACTGTATGAACAAGACTTTTTGGCTCCGGAAATTAATTACTCTGTCTAGAAATCGTTTAATTTAACCATCCTAAATAAATCCATCCATCTATCCATCTTATAAATCCATCTTAAATAACGTATTCGTCCTGTGACATTGCCTGGCATATATGTCACAGCCGGCCACTATTCCGACATGGCTCATGACTCATGTCTAATTCTGACAAGAAGATGAAGGATGAAGGACATGATATGAAGAAGAAGATTCTGACAAGATACTGACATGTGAACGTCCGACATCCAGCAAAGTCGAAATGACCCACAATGCATTTGGGCACACACTTCCTCTGAGAGTGGGCGAGTTATCGCCGGCACTCTGAGCAACCTCATACAGCACACCCGTGACTCGCGGCTCGCTTGGCTCCTGTCTGAACACCCAATATCCCTCTACCCAAACTTCCACGGAGCCGCACGGCGGAAACGCAGGTTTGTACCACACTTTTTAGTTAAACGAACATTGCCAGGATTCTCGGATAGACGTTTAATTTCACAACACACATGACAAAAATCCGATTTAAATTCAGAGATCGCCGATCGACCTGGCACAACCATCTCAACGCGACGACGCCACGCCGCCCCCCGTCTTGGCGCGCACCCTCGTGCCTCCGCACGAATCCCAACACTCCCTGCACGCCGCTCTATTCGCGTTCGCGGCGGGGTTTACCTCGCGTTGGGACATGCAGTCGGCTGTCATAACAAAGTGCTGTCATAACAAATCTATGACCTGACATGTAGTGAGCTGTCAGAACATTGAGCTGTCAGAACTCATCCCTAGCTCGTGAACATCGCAAAAAAACAGGATCTCCGACGCTCCACCTCTCTGACCCAAAATGCACTATATGACACCAATTCCAAAGGTGAGCTGCCTCAGCGATACATCCCACACATACAATACACAATATCTGCCATTGAATGAACTCTTCAATTCAAGTAAAACACACATATTGATTCGAATTCTGCAACCATCTCCAAGAAACCGCTTCATATCAACAGTAGATCGACAAGGGCACTCCGGGTGCTTTCCTGACCCGATTTATATCAATTCGCTTCCCAAACAACTCCCAAACAGATGAAAATCCGGACTCAGTTCAGGACCTCGCCTGTTCTCTCGGATAGACGCTAAAATGGACATTCCCGGCCTGAATTTCCCGCACGTCGAGCAGATCACTTACAAAGTTTCACACCGAAACCCTCTGCTTTGCACATGACACACAGACAAACACATTGGCCAGACACACACGTCAATTAACATCCCAATATACATTCATTCCTCATTCATATCCTCATTCATATTACGTCTCTCATTCAAGGAAAAAGGATTTTTGGGACGGGTTGGACGGGGGGGTGGGTTGAGGTGGAAAGGGGAGGCAGGGCGGGGGGTGTTGGGGTGTTGCCTAGAGCCCCGGGGCTGAGCTCAGGTCTTGGGGGGGGGGTTGGGGGCATGGTGGCTACCTCCCCTTTCGCGGGGTCTTGGTCCGGATTATGGACGAGCGGCATTAGCCGCTGATTTGCTTGCTTAACTACCCCCTTAATTGTTTTGTCCTGGCCCATTTCCTGTGAGCTTATTTATTTTCTCTTGTCCACCAGGTCCTGGCCTGCTTCTATCTGGACCTTCTAAGTTCACCACAGCCCATCTTTCCCTGGCATGCAATGGCATACCCCATCTTGTCTCTGGGCTGTTCCTTCCTGGAAAGTTCTCGGCCTGGCTCGACCTCACTTTCCCCCCTTCCCTTTTACCGAACGTTATCTTCACCGATATCCTGCGCAAATCCTTTTACTGGCCATGTTCCTATGGCCTTCTATGTTCCTATGGCTTTCTATCTAAGTTTAGCCACAGCCCTTCGTTCCCTGGCATGCAATGGCATACCCCATCTTGTCTCTGGGCTGTTCCTTCCTGGAAAAATCTTGGCCACCTGGTTTCAACCTATATGGCTGTCCGACCTCATTTTCCCCTCCTGGTGCTAACTGTAACTTTAAGCTTACTGTTAAGTCCTTACTTGTTTATCCTTACTTGTTTATCCTGGCTTTAACAAAGCTACGCCATTCTGAGGCCTAAATGAGCCTCTACTTACAATTTCTGTTCGAGTGCAGACAGCGCGGAAGACAAGGAGACTGAACCCGCTCGAAGGAGGAAGGTACGAATTTGGAATAATAGCCCTCTGATATAAAACAACTCCCACCTTTAATCAAATCAACGTGCCGGCGCCGGCCTCAGGTCAGCCTTCCTCCTGTCCATCGGGCTCCGTCTCCCGTCCTCCGCGTCTGTTGACACCCCACTCCTGGTACCATCTGTGAAGAATCAGCTCTTCGTTTGCAAAAGAAGTCCACAATAGCCTGGAATGGCGCAGCTTTATTAAAGAACCAACTTATACAGATCCGGAGGAGGCCAAGACATCTATAGCAAGAGCCAGTCTCATGCCACGTCAAGCCTTCCTGAAAACACATTGATTCCCAGTCCATTTATATAGGGACACGTTTTATCAGGAAATCTCCGAGGGAACAAACAACACTGGGAGAGGTTCCTCCCACCGTTATCATTCGGGGGAGTCAGCCCGTCCTTATCATTTGGACCAAATGTTTCTCTGGGCTCCGAGAAAACAGAAATGTAACTCACAATGAGGAGAGTGTATGCTTAGCCAAACAAACCCATATATTTTATGGGTTTGTGTACATGAGTAATCCAAAGCATGTTTATACAGAGTCATGCGTTGCTGAGATTAAAACAAAATATATATGGTTAACGATCATGTCATTCTACTAGCATTACGCTAAAACAAGCGCATGTGGGCGTGGTTTTACGACCAGCCTCGAAAAAAGCACACGTATACAGTTTGTTCAGCATGACCTCATTTTAAGCCTTTCCTCATCCAAAACTGAAACGAAGCAAAAACCCTTTATTTACTTTATGAAAATAGCATTTCTAGACAACATTTAAATCATAACACATTACGCCTAACGTCTATAACTGAACTTTAGGCAATAACAAATCTACTACTTGACACGCGCAGCTGCTGGTTCTCATTCAAAACAGAGGCGACGTACAGTATTACTTTACCGTGTCTGTGTTACTGTTAGCCATGGGTCCTAAGAAGGATAGTGCTCGTGTTTCCAAGCGTAATGTGGTTACGATGGAAGATAAGTTAAATCTGATTAAAAGGTATGAAAAAGGTGAAAAAGTGTCGGTGATAGCGCATAGACCTTATCGCGAATCGGAACTGCAATGCGTCATGGGATCGGAAAGGGGCAATAGCGCCGCCGGCGGTCTCTGTCACTTTGACAGACTGCTTGTTTACATTGACACTCTACGTGATCCTTACCACTTTAAACTACTTTTAGGACTTTTTTACTGTGACAAATTAACTGAACTGTGATCAGCTCATGAGCCAGTATTTGCAAGCCAAGGACACCGTTGCAAAACTGAAAGCCGCCATTGCGTATATAACAAGAAGCTTACTGTTTCGGACATAGAAACTGTGATGAACTTGTGAAACTTTATACAGGTTTACCTAGTTATGACCTGTTTAAGTGGTTATTAGCAGAAGTATCCCCTCATGCACAGAACCTTCATTATTATAAGGGGAA
Organism: Myxine glutinosa; assembly: GCF_964187855.1. NCBI lineage: Eukaryota > Metazoa > Chordata > Myxini > Myxiniformes > Myxinidae > Myxine > Myxine glutinosa. The sequence continues at coordinate 5,213,032 of NC_136269.1, forward strand.
ATTATCAATGGAAGACAAGACCTGGCAAATAAACAATACTACAAAACTCGGAGTTAAGCTATCTCAATCTTTAGAGGATCAACTACTCATGACACTCATGAAGCTTCGGCTTAATCTTCACGACGAGGACCTCGCATTTCGCTTTGGATTAGGACAAAGCACCGTCTCCCAAGTTTTGTTCGCAAGTGTACAGCCAATATAAGTCAAGACCTACTCTCAAGTGCCTTGTTGGTATTACACCTAGCGGAACAATTTCATACATTTCCAAACCTATAGGAGGAAACACGTCGGACAAAAAAATTGTAAAGATGACGAACATTGTAGACAAGTTCCAGCCCGGCGATATTTGTATGGCCGATCTAGGTTTCAACATTCAGGAACTGTTCTTGCATAAGCAGGTTGTTTCTCTTCTCCAATGGGAACCCCCCTTTCCCTCAAATATTTCTTTAAATCGCTGGATTTTAATGCCAAAAAACGCTGAATTTCTTTCACATTAGCCATCTTCCTTTCTGTAAACAGCGTCGATCGTAGACAGACACTTCCTCTTCTGGGTTCGTGTTTACCTTTGCCCCCTTTTCGATCCCATCATGCTTTGCGGTGGAGCACCCTCTGTTGATATTTACCGATTGGCGATAAGGTCTATGCCTTAGGGCTGCCACGGTCGACGGTATCAACCATCATTCATGATAGGGAACGTATTCTCGCATACGTCATTGAAAAAGCGCCGCTGGATAAGACTGCTAAAATGTGTGTTTGTGTTCAGAAGAGACGCCATGTTTAAAGGAGAACGGACATGAGTATAGACATTAAATGCTTAAGATTAATTAATTGTAGCAACAAAAAAGATTAAGTTTGGCGCAAAAATTGTTGCTTTAGCATGCGTGAATCGTGAGATATCCGAGTTTTAAAATGCCAATAGCAGACGATTTCTCTCGCGCCGGCCAGCATCTCGTGATGACTATCATCATCATCGTGACGTCATCGGAGGAAGCTGATGTGACTGCACAATAGTAAACAATGGCAGACACCGACTCCGATAGTTGCGTAAGTCTAGATATCAGCGATATTTCTGACCAATCTGATGCGGAAAATGAAGAGAAAGTTAATAATCTTGGGGAATCACACTCGATTCTCCCATACAGATTCGAACCATACCGCCCAGAGAGTGAAGAAGAGAAATCGTCGGACACAGACACAATGGCGATCGATTTTGATCTCGGGCGCCTCCAAAATACTGAATGGTATTCATTTTTATGTCTCTTTTTTAATTGAAAAAGTTTCTTTTTCTGGTCAATGGAATACATAACTAATATTTAATTAATGTTCGGTGCCGTGAGGCAAGAAATGGATAGAAACACAGAAACGAAATACGACTTTATTGACAGTGCAGCACTGCAGGTGTATCAGTTGTAGTGTTCATGTACAGGCTTCAGTAAGAACAGCCATACATATCCAAATACTTATTGTTTCTGGACAGGTGCAGTTGTGGTAATTGTGAGGCCATGCCACAGGTGAATGAGTGCAAGTGCTGCAGGGAGATACCTAAAGTTAGAGAGGAAATGGAAAACGCTGGAGTACTTTCATGCATTATCAACCACCCTGGTTTTGCACCATGCTGTTTGGACACACATGTGCTGCGAACAGCTAACTACGCCTACATTGACCATCATGGAAAGCACGGGCCATCACAAAGAAACCAACATGAGTAAGTTCTACACATCATCTCCACACTATATTTAACCCTTTGGGCCCTAGGGCTGATGCAATAAGCTGTGCTGTGCGCCAAATGATCGGCCCTTAGGGCCCCCGAGGGTTAAAATGTAAATTCAAACACATATGTACATTTATGCATTTCTAAATGCTACCGACATGATTTTAGATCACTTAAATAATTCTTGTTAACAGCAGATCATGATAAAAAATGTATCTTTTCATTAAAAGTCTGGCGGTATAGAAAGCTAAAAGGCAATTAGGGATGAAAAAAAATAAAGCCTTCGTGACGTCACATGGGTTTGGCAAAGTATTTGAGCAAATAATTGGCAAGGGATTTCCACAGACAGGATGTAAACAGGTTCGACAATTTGTTTGACCAACAGAAATTTTCGGAGATTATAAGAATTGACTTAGAAAGTAACATTTTAACCATCTGCCCTTATCACCTACTGGCATGCTGGTAGCATAATGTAAATATAAGCAAAAACATACGCATTTCCACAAGATGTAACACTAATAAGAGATTTCTAACGGCTGGAAATTGTGTTTCAGGAGATACAGATTTGTAGCGTATCGTCAGTTTGTCCGCTTGTGTTGGGGTCATCTCGGAAGAGACAATCGTGTGCCATTGCCGTCATGTGTGGTCAACAAAATACGTCATCATTTCCCAGCTGCAGACTACGTGGGATTCAAACATCCACAGCAGAAGAATTAGAGGCTGCAAAGCGGCTCTGGAGCAGAGCGACAGCTTCATCCTTGGCTGGACGGCTGACACCAGCACACAGCGCAGGCGGTTGATCAATGTTTGGTGTCTATCTGTCTTTTTCTGATGTTGTGCACTGTGCAACAACTACCTCCATGATCTCTCTCACGTACTCTGCAATCACAAACATGAGAATAATACTGTGCAAGATAAATGTCTGTTGCAATATAACGTTCTTCCATGAAATAAAATTTTTAATCAAATGTGTAATCATGCAGTGTTGTTTCTTCAGTGAATAGAGCATACTTTGGAGAATATTATTGAAATTTGTACCATATGTAGGGTCTTTCAAAATCTTCTTCACAGAATACTTTCCCTTCTTCCACTTTGGAAAGTTGATGGCATATCGTGCCTGTCCTGCCGCAGTCCTCTGCTGTTCTCGACCAGCATTCTCGTTAAAATGCATGACTGCGAGGAGAGTTCTAAAAATCATAACATAAATAATTTGTGACGTGTGTAAGTCACACAAGAATCTAGAACTTTCTAAATCAATAAATGATAATAAAAAAAATACCTGCTCAGTTGACCATGGTAGGAGAAGGAATACATCTTGGGTGCAAAGTGATTGAGGAGGCTGTGGAAGGCCTCGAGAGAGGAGGTTTGCTCTTGACCAGACAGCTGTCTCATGTCCCTCAGCAGAGCAGGGCTACGCACAAGTTTCTCCAGCTTCACCATTGCTGGAGTACCTGCAACAAGCATGACATGTGAATATGCAACACTAAATGAAACTTAGTCAAGAATGTTATGACAATAACATGAACATTTATCACTCACATGGATGGAACCACTGTTTTCTGGCTTCTCTCCCAACCAGTGGAGCATGTGCACATGAAGGGAAATGAGGGTTATCATGGACATGAATATTGACAAGGTGGTTCAGGATGGATGTCCACTTTGCAGTGATGGTGTCTGGCTGTCCTGGGGGTGTGGAGCTGGCGCACCAGTACAGGTGATTGATGATGCTGGCCATGCACTGCACAATTCCATGGCATTCTTTCTCTTTTGACAGAGATAGCAATTTCTTCTTAACACCTGCAAAAAAAGAGAACGGGAAAAATGCATATTTCCCATAGAAAGAACAAAGTTCGATACAGCTTTATAATGTAAAAGCGTTCACTACCTTTTGCAATGTGCCAAACGTCAAAGAGGTGTTTGACTTCAGGCGCATTTTCCTTCATCCATTTCCTAACCTGGACATGCCTGTCCGTGACCATTGTGTCTATGGACAGGCCTTCTTTGCTCAGAAATGCCATCACTCTTTTCAGCCCCTCCTTCTCCATGTGGCATGAGCTTGGAACTTCATTGCACTGTAAACATAATCGTGTGTTGAGAACATCTAAGTCAACTTAAATTGTCCACAACCAATATTCTATGTACCCACACTAGTTCTATGTGTATGTCTACATATATCTGCTGATGTTACCTGAACAAGCTCAACATCGATGATGACTTTGGCCACCAGCTCCATGATAACATAAGAGCCAAAATTCGCCGAGTGTCCTGGCGAGTCACAGCGTCCATCCCCACCAAAGATCAAACCTCTACGCTCTGCTTGCAGGGATGCCACGAGCCACTTTCTGTTCTCCAACCAAACGTGTTTTATGGCAGGAAAAAGCATCATGTTCTGGTGTCGCGAGAAAGTTCTCGATGAAATTCCTGCCTCTCTCATATGGTGGAGAACCTTGAGTACCTTGCTTGGTACAGCACCTGACATGAGAATGCCAGCTGACAAAATTATATTGCCAGCGAGTGACTTGCCTACATAAGGCTGACTCTTCCACTCTGTTGTCAGAGAACATACACCACATTGAAAATGCACCAGCAACATGGTGCCGTTTGTGTTATGATCATCTCTCCACACCAGCTGCAGCGCACCAACTTGAAAAGTCGCAGCAAGCTGCTCCAGAAGACTATATACTTTGTGTCTTCGAGGACATTGTTTGTCTCAGGAGTCTGTTGCTCGGAGCTGCAACTGTCATCAGTCTCGTCAGCAGATGAAGGCAGGTAGTCGTTATCACTCTCATCAAGAGGTTCAGGGTTGTCACAGCCGACATCTCTTCCAGCAGCTGCCACAGCATCATTTTGATGGCCACATTGTAGTGAAATTATACCAAAGTTGAACCCAGGAGAGATACTCGCTTCAGCTACTGAAGTGCGTCTATAAAACCTGGGACGTCCACGATGCTGAGCCACTCCTGTGACATTTACTTTACATGTAGACTTGAATGGTACGTATATGCTAGACTCGCACATATATACTAGACTCGCTTGCTTTGACTATTATTATATCGGTCCTCTCTGTATGATACCAAGATCCTGATATCTATTGCATGATTGTATTTTTACAGGATGATGCCAAAGATCTAATTGAGATTAAACCTACTGATGAGACAAAGTTGTGGACCTGGTTGATTTTTCACAACATTTAATCTCAATTAAGATCTATGGAAATGGCGGGACACAAGATGATCAATGCACCGACACTCGGCTCCGACCCACAAGCTGAGGATTCGGGCTCGGTGTTCACTCACTGGCTCAAAACGCTGGAGAACCAGTTCGGTGCCCAGGATGCCGTTCCCACCGCTGAAACGAAGCTGTCTGTGCTACAGACCAAAGTCGACCACCACGTTTACAGGAGCATCGCTCGATGTACGACGTATGATGCCGCCGTGGCAGAACTAAAGCGACTTTACATTAAGAAACGGAGCGTGGTGTACAACAGGCATCTGCTCGCCACGTGACGTCAACAGCCAACCGAGTCGATCGACCGCTTCGCTCAGGAGCTGCGGCACCTCCTCACGGACAGTACTCAAGAGGTACGGACACACGAGCAAGTCCAGGACGGTCTCGTCCAAGACGCTTTCGTCTCTGGGCTCAGCTCTACAGATCTGAGACTCAGGCTCTTGGAGACAGCTGACCTGACGTTCGCAGAGGCCCTACGGTTGGCCAACGTTTACACTGAGGCCCGGAAACAATCCACCGCATATGACTATGCACGGGTCGTCGCGGGGACTTCTCAACTCGCGCGACCGGAGAGGGCTACCGCCGAGGATACGGGTGTGGGCTCGACTGCGGCCGAGCCCCTGGCCGCTCCCGAGGTGGACTCGGATTCCGGCCTGGCAGCAGCTACCGCAGCCAGGCCCAGGCCTGACCGGAACGTGACGTGTTACTTCTGTGCCAACCGACAGCATCCCAGGTCAGCGTGTCCGGCTCGGGAAGCCATATGCCATTTGTGTTCTACAAAAGGACACTTTGCTAAAGTCTGCAAGAAGGCCGCGCGGGGCACACGAGCACGCGCGACCTTGAATGGGCTTATCGCCGAGCCAACGGACCGAGCACAGAGCGGGGCGCCTCACCCGGCCTTGATGAGCTGTCCTCCTCCTCCCGGGCCCCAGGCTGCACGCACGTCCTTGGTGAAATACATCGGGCCGCCACAACAAATGGCGCGAACGCGACCGGCCGCGGAGCGACCGACCTTGACTGGCGTTCGAACGCCTTCCTCAAACAAACAAAAAGTTCCGGCTTTGAAAGCTCCTCCTGTTGTGCATGCGCATGCGCCATCTGAAGGCAGTTCGGACGAACTACACACTCTTGATCGAGCACGTGAAAGTACAATTGACTGCGATCTTTCGCACGTGACACGAGCGCCATCTGACGGCGGCTCGTACAAACTACATGCTCTTGATCGAGCACATGGAGGTACAATTGACTGCGATCTTTTGCACGTGACACGAGCGCCATCTGACGGCGACTCGTACGAACTACACGCTCTTGGACCGGCACGACCAACTATGCATTTGGCACGGGGGCCCTCCGGAGGCTCCTCAAACGACCGGAAAACTGCAGCCGGTGTGGGATCCACGCGCGAGGCACGATCTTCTCGCTCGGACGGCGCAATACCTGCCGGATCTTCTGGCCTTGATCAGGCCATTATCCCGCTCTTGGTCGAAGGCATTTTTGCACGGGCCCTAGTCGACACAGGATCTACGGATAGTTTCATCGATCAGCGACTGGTGCGTCAACATGGGTGGCCAGTCATCGGGACTACACGATGGATCTTCATGGCCTCCCAGGGACTTCGGCTCAGCACGAAGGGGGAATGTCGATTGAAACTTGTGATAAAGGGACGCATGTTTTCCGATGTACATCTCATGGTCTTGCCTGCCTTATGTGCTGACATCCTGTTAGGACACGATTTTCTTAAGCGACATGGACGTTTGGAAATTGAATTTGGTGGGACGGACACGCTTGCTGTGTGTGCACTCACGAAAATGGAAATTGAGCCTCTTTCGCTGTTCCCCAACCTGACCACTGACTGCGCTCCTGTAGCGGTAAAATCGCAGCGCTACTCACGAGCGGATGCGCAATTCATTGCGGAAGAAACGGCCCAACTCTTAAAGGATGGTGTTATCGAACTTAGCCAGTCGCCGTGGCGGGCCCAGGTCTTAGTGGTGCGAAGTGAGGCCCATCGCCGGCGTATGGTAATCGACTACTCAAAGACGGTTAATCGCTTTACACAGCTGGACGCCTACCCCTTACCGGGGATGGACGCACTAGTACGACTGGTGGCCCAGTACTCCGTCTACAGCACTCTCGATCTGCGTAATGCGTATCATCAGATCCCCATCTCTAGGGCTGATCACATCTACACCGCCTTTGAATCGGGTCAAAGGTTATACCAGTTCACCCGATTACCTTTTGGGGTAACGAACGGGGTCACCTGTTTTCAGAGGGCTATGGACAACCTCGGTACTAAGGAGAACTTGACAGATGTCTTTGTCTATCTGGACAATCTTACGGTTTGTGGGTATGACCAGGAGCATCACGATGCTAATCTGAAGCGCTTCCTCGAGGTCCCGCATAGGTATCGCCTAAACATGAATGAGGCTAAGTGTCGTTACTCTCAACGCACGATAGATCTTCTGGGGTACACCGTGACCCATGGCTCTGTCTCTCCAGATAAGGAGCGTCTGCGACCTTTGCTCGATATGGCCACGCCCGGCGATCGAGCGTCGCTGAAGCGTGCTCTCGGGCTGTTCGCCCACTATTCGAAGTGGGTGCAAAATTTCTCCGCGAAGCTCCGCCCCCTCGTGACCTGCGACACGTTCCCCATGAGCCCGGCCGCCTTGGCGGCCTTCGGGGGCCTGAAGGCAGACATCGCTGGCGCCGCTGTCGCGACGATCGACGAGAGCGAATCTTTCGTCTTAGAAAGTGATGCCTCAGATCATGCGATAGCGGCGACTCTCTCCCAAGGGGGGCGCCCTGTGGCTTTCTTTTCGCGGACTCTCACCTCCGCTGAGCGGAGGCATTTGTCTGTCGAAAAGGAAGCGCACGCGATCGTCGAGTCGATTCGGCGATGGCGACCGTACTTACTCGGGCGATGCTTCCAAATCATCACGGACCAACAAAGCATTGCCTTCATGGACGACACCTTACATGCTCAACATATTAACAATGAGAAAATCACTCGCTGGCGTATCAAACTCGCCGACTTCTGCTACACCATCAAATACCGCCCGGGGAAGGATAACCTGGTCGCCGACGCCTTATCGAGGCCGGCTACGTGCGCGGGGATCGTAACTTTGGAGGGGCTGCGCACTTTGCACGACACTATGTGTCATCCAGGGGTGACGCGTTTCGCTCATTTTGTGCGTAGTGGTAATCTGCCGTACTCGATTGAGGACATCCGCCGGATCTGCCGTGACTGCGCTATATGTGCAGAACTCAAACCGCGTTTTTACAACCCTCCCATGGGGACGCTGGTTAGGGCTACTAGACCGTGGGAGAGATTGGCAATGGATTTCAAAGGACCGCTGCCGGTGTCGAGCAACTCTCCTTATCTGCTCACTATCGTTGATGAGTACTCGCGATTCCCTTTTGCTTACACGTGCGGGGATATGACGGCTGCCACGGTCATACGGTGCCTGCAGAATTTGTTTTCTATGTTTGGGTATCCGGCCTACGTGCATACCGATCGGGGTGCGGTGTTCCTGTCGCAGGAGGTGAGAGGTTATTTGCTCCAAAATAATGTTGCTTCGAGTTACACCACACCGTACAGACCCCAGGCGAATGGGCAGATCGAACGCTTCAATGGGATTATATGGAGGGCCGTCACGCTAAGCCTCCGGACCCTCGGCCGGGGTCTCGATAAATGGGCTTGTTCGCTACCTGCAGCTTTGAACTCGATCCGGGCTCTCCTATGTACGGCCACCAACCAGACTCCTCACGAAAGACTGTTCCACCACCCTAGAAGCTCGGGTAGTATCCGATCTTTACCCAGCTGGCTCGCTGAGCCGGGGCCGGCTTATCTCAAATGGGCGGTGTGCTCGAGCAAGTACGACCCCTTTGTGGATAAGGTGCAGGTACTCCAGGCTAATCCCGAGCATGCTCGTGTGCTGACGGCAGATGGACGCGAGTCCACTGTCTCCGTACGCCATCTCGCCCCTTGTGGGGTCATCGACCCTTATAGGGATATCGACGAACCGATCTACGAGTCTATGGACTCTACCGAAGCTTCCCCTATGGAACCTTTGCCGTCACCTCTGTCGTCACCTACACCCCTGCCTGAAGGCTCTGAGGTGCCCCCTCCAACACCTGCCTCCAGCGGCTACTCCAACGCCGGGGACTCCGGGCTTGGGGACGCCGTACCCGGTAGTTTCCGGACGCGGGCTGGCAGGGTAGTTCACCACCCCGACCGCTACGGGTGGACCGACTGACATGGAATGACGTACCCCAATCAATTAATGCTGACGCACGCTTGCGATCTGCCTAGCGGCAGTATAGTTCTAACGGCGGGGAGAATGTAGTGAAATTATACCGAAGTTGAACCCAGGAGAGATACTCACTTCAGCCACTGAAGGGCATCTATAAAACCTGGGACGTCCGCGACGCTGAGCCACTCCTGTGACATTTACTTTACATGTAGACTTGAATGGTACGTATATGCTAGACTCGCACATATATACTAGACTCGCTTGCTTTGACTATTATTATCGGTCCTCTCTGTATGATACCAAGATCCTGATATCTATTGCATGATTGTATTTTTACAGGATGATGCCAAAGATCTAATTGAGATTAAACCTACCTATGGGACAAAGTTGTGAACCTGGTTGATTTTTCACAACACACATGTTACACAGTGGCCTGGCAGTGGCTCAGAATGTGTGCCAATGTGTGACACATGGCTGAGCACATCAGTTTGAGAATCTGGAAGTCATCAGCAAACATTAAACATCAAAACAATTAACAAACAACTAACAAGTGAAAAGTAATAGAATCAGAAAAAGCATATTAATAATAATACAGCAAGTAATACCTTTGTGTTTAAGAGTGCCGTGCTTGGTTTGTGACACCTGAACACGCACGTGTCGTCTGGTGCAAGGCTGAAGAGATGTCTCTGTTGACTGAACCTGGAAATAAACCATACATATTTCATTAGTTATGCGATTACTTCGCTAGAAAATTGCAAAAACAAGAATTATGCTGTGGCTATTATTTGTAACAAAGTGACGAACCTCACTGGACCCAGGCTCACAATCAGCAGGTGCCTGGCTCTTATCACATGTAGAAGTTGTAGCAGCAGGTTGTGCTACTTTGAGAAGTGATGAAACTTCCTGTGAATAAATAAATAATATGTATCACAAACCACAATTTCACCTGCATGTAGTGATAGAAATTTCGAATATAGATCACCAAATGTCAAATGTAAACAAACAGAAGCCACACAACTCACCCTTTTCGTTGCTAGTTTTTCTGCAGCTTTCGATTTGCACGTCTTTTTATCTGGTTTCTCTGCCGAACGAACAAAAATAGACGGTACAGCTGAGGGAATGAGCACCCGTTTATGTTGTACAGCACATCCCAAACTTGCTTTAAGTTGTGGGATTTTATTGAAACAGTGGCACTCAAAATGTTCGCTGCACAACACCGACGATTAAGTTGGCATCCACTTCGCCCGTGTTCTCTGAACTTGTTTCGTCCAAATATCTCTCAGCTTAACATCCTTCGGGAATTTGAAAACGGAGACAGTTTCACTTGGACAATTAGAACAACCAGCAGCCACACAACGACTGGGAATAATTCCAACTGATCGTAACGAAAACAAAGTGATGTTCTGATCGTCACGAAGCCAACAAGGCTTTAAGAACGAAAAACTGGGTTACTTCGCAAACGTCATTTCCGGTTTGCGGTTTTGACAACACTGATTTTGCTTGTTCGGCGATATTTTGACAAATTCTAATAAAACCGCGAAGATATTTGAAGTGTGTAAGTGTTTAAGATATGTGTTTAAGATATGTGTTTAAGATATGTGTTTAAGATATGAAATGAACTCAATAGAAGTGTTTAAGATATGTTTATGTTTCGAAATCTGCAAAGTTGTTTTGGTCGTGTCCGTTCTCCTTTAAGGTCAATAACATAATCTTATTAATTTTAATTATTATTCTTTACAAATTCATTTATTAATTGTGTTCATTACTCATTTAAAAAATATGACTAAAATATATTTTTAGTGTTCTTTAAGGTTTAGCGATAGTTATATACTTTCGCGAGTTATTTACTCTAGTTTTACGGTGTTTGTCTTCATTTTAAGGCATTTTTAAGGCATTACGCCCGGTTTACGTCAAAAACCGAGTTACGTCACTTATGCTTATGGCTTATGGAACCAATTAATGACGTAGGCCGGGGTATTACTATATATATATATATATATCTGTGCAGTGTCTGTGTTGTCCTGTGTTGTCACTGAACTACTTTCTCAAACTTTTGTGAAATCGTACTAAACTTCTGATATGTACATATCTCTCCCGTCGGTATGTCCTAAGGGTATTTTTTTGGAGAAAAAAAATTCAATTTCTTTTTTTTGGGGGGGGGGGGGAATTTTTATGGGAATTTTTTTTTTTCAACTTCAATTGTTTATAAAATGTGATATCACGTATATTACAAATACATTTGTGCAAAATAATTGTTTGAATTATGATTGGTTTAAAGCATGACAAAACGGCAACTCGGGTACAGTCATTTATCTATATATCGACACATCTGGGCAGTGTCTGTGTTGTCACTTAACGACTCCCTCAAACTTTTGTTTCCGTGGTTGTGAAGTGTTTTTGATAAGATTGTGGTGGTTTTGAATCACGTGGTGGTGAGGTATTTTGAATTACGTGGTGGTGAGGTGTTTTTAAATGACGTGGTGGTGAGGTGTTTTTAAATCACATGGTGGTGAGGGGTTTTTAATTATGTGGTGGTGAGGTGTTTGGAAATAGTTGGAGATGAGGTGTTTTGAATTACGTGGTGGTGAGGTGTTTTGAATTACGTGGTGGTGAGGTGTTTGGAATTAGTTGGAGATGAGGTGTTTTGAATTACGTGGTGGTGAGGTGTTTTGAATTACGTGGTGGTGAGGTGTTTTTAAATGATGTGGTGGTGAGGTGTTTTTAAATCACATGGTGGTGAGGTGTTTTTAATTATGTGGTGGTGAGGTGTTTGGAATTAGTTGGAGATGAGGTGTTTTTAATTTCGTGGCTGTGAGGTGTTTTTATTACGTGTTTTATGGCTGTGAGGTGTTTTTAATTTCATGGCTGTGAGGTGTTTTTATTACGTGTTTTATGGCTGTGAGGTGTTTTTAATTTTGTGGCTGTGAGGTGTTTTTATTACGTGTTTTATGGCTGTGAGGTGTTTTTAATTTTGTGGCTGTGAGGTGTTTTTATTACGTGTTTTATGGCTGTGAGGTGTTTTTATTGCGTGTTTTATGGCTGTGAGGTGTTTTAAATTTCGTGGTGGTGAGGTGTTTTTATTACATGTTTTATGGCTGTGAGGTGTTTTTTTACGTGTTTTATGGCTGTGAGGTGTTTTAAATTTCGTGGTGGTGAGGTGTTTTTATTACGTGTTTTATGGCTGTGAGGTGTTTTTAATTTCGTGGCTGTGAGGTGTTTTTATTACGTGTTTTATGGCTGTGAGGTGTTTTTATTATGTGTTTTATGACTGTGAGGTGTTTTTAATTTTGTGGCTGTGAGGTGTTTTTATTACGTGTTTTATGGTTGTGAGGTGTTTTTATTGCGTGTTTTATTGGCTGTGAGGTGTTTTAAATTTCGTGGTGGTGAGGTGGTTTTATTACGTGTTTTATGGCTGTGAGGTGTTTTTAATTTCATGGCTGTGAGGTGTTTTTATTATGTGTTTTATGACTGTGAGGTGTTTTTAAATTCGGGGCTGTGAGGTGTTTTTATTATGTGTTTTATGACTGTGAGGTGTTTTTAATTTTGTGGCTGTGAGGTATTTTTATTACGTGTTTTATGGCTGTGAGGTGTTTTTATTGCGTGTTTTATTGGCTGTGAGGTGTTTTAAATTTCGTGGTGGTGAGGTGGTTTTTAATTTCGTGGTGGTGAGGTGTTTTTATTACGTGTTTCATGGCTGTGAAGTGTTTTTAATTTCGTGGCTGTGAGGTGTTTTTATTACATGTTTTATGGCTGTGAAGTGTTTTTTATTTTGTGGTGGTAAGGTGTTTTTTTACGTGTTTTATGGCTGTGAAGTGTTTTTAAATTCGTGGCTGTGAGGTGTTTTTAATTTCGTGGTGGTGAGGTGTTTTTATTACGTGTTTCATGGCTGTGAAGTGTTTTTAAATTCGTGGCTGTGAGGTGTTTTTATTGCGTGTTTTATGGCTGTGAGGTGTTTTTATTACATGTTTTATGGCTGTGAAGTGTTTTTTATTTCGTGGTGGTGAGGTGTTTTTTTACGTGTTTTATGGCTGTGAGGTGTTTTTAAATTCGTGGCTGTGAGGTGTTTTTATTGCGTGTTTTATGGCTGTGAGGTGTTTTTAATTTCGTGGCTGTGAGGTGTTTTTATTACGTGTTTTAGGGCTGTGAAGTGTTTTTAATTTCGTGGTGGTGAGGTGTTTTTATTACGTGTTTTAGGGCTGTGAGGTGTTTTTATTGCGTGTTTTATTGGCTGTGAGGTGTTTTTAATTTCGTGGTGGTGAGGTGGTTTTTAATTTCGTGGTGGTGAGGTGTTTTTATTACGTGTTTCATGGCTGTGAAGTGTTTTTAATTTCGTGGCTGTGAGGTGTTTTTATTACATGTTTTATTGCTGTGAAGTGTTTTTTATTTCGTGGTGGTGAGGTGTTTTTTTACGTGTTTTATGGCTGTGAGGTGTTTTTAAATTCGTGGCTGTGAGGTGTTTTTATTGCGTGTTTTATGGCTGTGAGGTGTTTTTATTACGTGTTTTAGGGCTGTGAGGTGTTTTTAATTTCGTGGCTGTGAGGTGTTTTTATTATGTGTTTTAGGGCTGTGAGGTGTTTTTATTACGTGTTTTAGGGCTGTGAGGTGTTTTTAATTTCGTGGCTGTGAGGTGTTTTTATTACGTGTTTTATGTCTGTGAAGTGTTTTTAATTTCGTGGTGGTGGGGTGTTTTTATTGCCTGTTTTATGTCTGTGAAGTGTTTTTAATTTCGTGGTGGTGAGGTGTTTTTATTACGTGTTTTATGTCTGTGAAGTGTTTTTAATTTCGTGGTGGTGAGGTGTTTTTAATTTCGTGGCTGTGAGGTGTTTTTATTACGTGTTTTATGTCTGTGAAGTGTTTTTAATTTCGTGGTGGTGAGGTGTTTTTATTGCGTGTTTTATGTCTGTGAAGTGTTTTTAATTTCGTGGTGGTGAGGTGTTTTTATTACGTGTTTTATGTCTGTGAAGTGTTTTTAATTTTGTGGTGGTGAGGTGTTTTTATTACGTGTTTTATGGCTGTGAGGTGTTTTTAATTTCGTGGCTGTGAGGTGTTTTTATTACGTGTTTTATGTCTGTGAAGTGTTTTTAATTTCGTGGTGGTGAGGTGTTTTTAATGCGTGTTTTATGGCTGTGAGGTGTTTTTAAATTCGTGGCTGTGAGGTGTTTTTATTACGTGTTTTATGGCTGTGGGGTGTTTTTATTTCGTGTTTTATGGCTGTGAGGTGTTTTTATTGCGTGTTTTATGGCTGTGAGGTGTTTTTATTACGTGTTTTATGTCTGTGAAGTGTTTTTAATTTCGTGGTGGTGAGGTGTTTTTATTGCGTGTTTTATGGCTGTGAGGTGTTTTTAAATTCGTGGCTGTGGGGTGTTTTTATTTCGTGTTTTATGGCTGTGGGGTGTTTTTATTTCGTGTTTTATGGCTGTGAGTTGTTTATAAAATCGTGGCTGTGAGGTGTTTTTATTGTGTGTTTTATGGCTGTGGGGTGTTTTTATTGTGTGTTTTATGGCTGTGAGGTGTTTTTAAATTCGTGGCTGTGAGGTGTTTTTATTGCGTGTTTTATGGCTGTGAGGTGTTTTTAAATTCGTGGCTGTGAGTTGTTTTTATTGCGTGTTTTATGGCTGTGAGGTGTTTTTAAATTTGTGGCTGTGAGGTGTTTTTATTACGTGTTTTATGGCTGTGGGGTGTTTTTATTTCGTGTTTTATGGCTGTGGGGTGTTTTTATTTCGTGTTTTATGGCTGTGGGGTGTTTTTAAATTCGTGGCTGTGAGGTGTTTTTATTTCGTGTTTTATGGCTGTGAGGTGTTTTTATTGCGTGTTTTATGGCTGTGAGGTGTTTTTAAATTCGTGGTGGTGAGGTGTTTATAAAATCGTGGCTGTGAGGTGTTTTTATTGCGTGTTTTATGGCTGTGAGGTGTTTTTACATTCGTGGCTGTGAGGTGTTTTTATTACGTGTTTTTATTACGTGTTTTATGGCTGTGATGTGTTTATAATTTCATGCTGGTGAGGTGTTTTTTATTTCGTGGTGGTGAGGTGTTTTTAATTTCGTGGTGGTGAGTTGTTTTTAATTTCGTGGTGGTGAGGTGTTTTTAAATTCGTGGCTGTGAGGTGTTTTTATTACGTGTTTTAGGGCTGTGAGGTGTTTTTAATTTCGTGGCTGTGAGGTGTTTTTATTACGTGTTTTATGTCTGTGAAGTGTTTTTAATTTCGTGGTGGTGAGGTGTTTTTATTACGTGTTTTAGGGCTGTGAGGTGTTTTTAATTTCGTGGCTGTGAGGTGTTTTTATTACGTGTTTTATGTCTGTGAAGTGTTTTTAATTTCGTGGTGGTGGGGTGTTTTTATTGCGTGTTTTAATGGCTGTGAGGTGTTTTTAATTTCGTGGTGGTGAGGTGTTTTTATTGCGTGTTTTATGTCTGTGAAGTGTTTTTAATTTCGTGGCTGTGAGGTGTTTTTATTGCGTGTTTTATGTCTGTGAAGTGTTTTTAATTTCGTGGTGGTGAGGTGTTTTTATTACGTGTTTTATGTCTGTGGAGTGTTTTTAATTTCGTGGTGGTGAGGTGTTTTTAATTTCGTGGCTGTGAGGTGTTTTTATTACGTGTTTTATGTCTGTGGAGTGTTTTTAATTTCGTGGTGGTGAGGTGTTTTTATTACGTGTTTTATGTCTGTGAAGTGTTTTTAATTTTGTGGTGGTGAGGTGTTTTTATTACGTGTTTTATGGCTGTGAGGTGTTTTTAATTTCGTGGCTGTGAGGTGTTTTTATTACGTGTTTTATGTCTGTGAAGTGTTTTTAATTTCGTGGTGGTGAGGTGTTTTTATTGCGTGTTTTATGGCTGTGAGGTGTTTTTAAATTCGTGGCTGTGAGGTGTTTTTATTACGTGTTTTATGGCTGTGGGGTGTTTTTATTTCGTGTTTTATGGCTGTGAGGTGTTTTTATTGCGTGTTTTATGGCTGTGAGGTGTTTTTAAATTCGTGGCTGTGGGGTGTTTTTATTTCGTGTTTTATGGCTGTGGGGTGTTTTTATTTCGTGTTTTATGGCTGTGAGGTGTTTTTAATTTCGTGGCTGTGAGGTGTTTTTATTTCGTGTTTTATGGCTGTGAGGTGTTTTTAAATTCGTGGTGGTGAGGTGTTTATAAAATCGTGGCTGTGAGGTGTTTTTATTGTGTGTTTTATGGCTGTGAGGTGTTTTTAAATTCGTGGCTGTGAGGTGTTTTTATTGCGTGTTTTATGGCTGTGAGGTGTTTTTAAATTCGGGGCTGTGAGGTGTTTTTATTGCGTGTTTTATGGATGTGAGGTGTTTTTAAATTTGTGGCTGTGAGGTGTTTTTATTACGTGTTTTATGGCTGTGAGGTGTTTTTATTTCGTGTTTTATGGCTGTGGGGTGTTTTTATTTCGTGTTTTATGGCTGTGAGGTGTTTTTATTACGTGTTTTATGGCTGTGAGGTGTTTTTAATTTCGTGGCTGTGAGGTGTTTTTATTACGTGTTTTATGTCTGTGAAGTGTTTTTAATTTCGTGGTGGTGAGGTGTTTTTATTGCGTGTTTTATGGCTGTGAGGTGTTTTTAAATTCGTGGCTGTGAGGTGTTTTTATTACGTGTTTTATGGCTGTGGGGTGTTTTTATTTCGTGTTTTATGGCTGTGAGGTGTTTTTATTGCGTGTTTTATGGCTGTGAGGTGTTTTTAAATTCGTGGCTGTGGGGTGTTTTTATTTCGTGTTTTATGGCTGTGGGGTGTTTTTATTTCGTGTTTTATGGCTGTGAGGTGTTTTTAAATTCGTGGCTGTGAGGTGTTTTTATTACGTGTTTTATGTCTGTGAAGTGTTTTTAATTTCGTGGTGGTGAGGTGTTTTTATTTCGTGTTTTATGGCTGTGAGGTGTTTTTAATTTCGTGGTGGTGAGGTGTTTTTATTTCGTGTTTTATGGCTGTGAGGTGTTTTTATTGCGTGTTTTATGGCTGTGAGGTGTTTTTAAATTCGTGGCTGTGGGGTGTTTTTATTTCGTGTTTTATGGCTGTGGGGTGTTTTTATTTCGTGTTTTATGGCTGTGAGGTGTTTTTAATTTCGTGGCTGTGAGGTGTTTTTATTACGTGTTTTATGTCTGTGAAGTGTTTTTAATTTCGTGGTGGTGAGGTGTTTTTATTGCGTGTTTTATGGCTGTGAGGTGTTTTTAAATTCGTGGCTGTGAGGTGTTTTTATTACGTGTTTTATGGCTGTGGGGTGTTTTTATTTCGTGTTTTATGGCTGTGAGGTGTTTTTATTTCGTGTTTTATGGCTGTGAGGTGTTTTTAAATTCATGGCTGTGAGGTGTTTTTATTACGTGTTTTATGGCTGTGAGGTGTTTTTAATTTCGTGGCTGTGAGGTGTTTTTATTTCGTGTTTTATGGCTGTGAGGTGTTTTTAAATTCGTGGTGGTGAGGTGTTTATAAAATCGTGGCTGTGAGGTGTTTTTATTGTGTGTTTTATGGCTGTGAGGTGTTTTTAAATTCGTGGCTGTGAGGTGTTTTTATTGCGTGTTTTATGGCTGTGAGGTGTTTTTAAATTCGGGGCTGTGAGGTGTTTTTATTGCGTGTTTTATGGATGTGAGGTGTTTTTAAATTTGTGGCTGTGAGGTGTTTTTATTACGTGTTTTATGGCTGTGAGGTGTTTTTATTTCGTGTTTTATGGCTGTGGGGTGTTTTTATTTCGTGTTTTATGGCTGTGAGGTGTTTTTATTTCGTGTTTTATGGCTGTGAGGTGTTTTTAAATTCATGGCTGTGAGGTGTTTTTATTACGTGTTTTATGGCTGTGGGGTGTTTTTATTTCGTGTTTTATGGCTGTGAGGTGTTTTTAAATTCATGGCTGTGAGGTGTTTTTATTACGTGTTTTATGGATGTGAGGTGTTTTTAAATTTGTGGCTGTGAGGTGTTTTTATTTCGTGTTTTATGGCTGTGAGGTGTTTTTAAATTCGTGGCTGTGAGGTGTTTTTATTTCGTGTTTTATGGCTGTGAGGTGTTTTTAATTTCGTGGTGGTGAGGTGTTTTTATTTCGTGTTTTATGGCTGTGAGGTGTTTTTATTGCGTGTTTTATGGCTGTGAGGTGTTTTTAAATTCGTGGCTGTGGGGTGTTTTTATTTCGTGTTTTATGGCTGTGGGGTGTTTTTATTTCGTGTTTTATGGCTGTGAGGTGTTTTTAATTTCGTGGCTGTGAGGTGTTTTTATTACGTGTTTTATGTCTGTGAAGTGTTTTTAATTTCGTGGTGGTGAGGTGTTTTTATTGCGTGTTTTATGGCTGTGAGGTGTTTTTAAATTCGTGGCTGTGAGGTGTTTTTATTACGTGTTTTATGGCTGTGGGGTGTTTTTATTTCGTGTTTTATGGCTGTGAGGTGTTTTTATTTCGTGTTTTATGGCTGTGAGGTGTTTTTAAATTCATGGCTGTGAGGTGTTTTTATTACGTGTTTTATGGCTGTGAGGTGTTTTTAATTTCGTGGCTGTGAGGTGTTTTTATTTCGTGTTTTATGGCTGTGAGGTGTTTTTAAATTCGTGGTGGTGAGGTGTTTATAAAATCGTGGCTGTGAGGTGTTTTTATTGTGTGTTTTATGGCTGTGAGGTGTTTTTAAATTCGTGGCTGTGAGGTGTTTTTATTGCGTGTTTTATGGCTGTGAGGTGTTTTTAAATTCGGGGCTGTGAGGTGTTTTTATTGCGTGTTTTATGGATGTGAGGTGTTTTTAAATTTGTGGCTGTGAGGTGTTTTTATTACGTGTTTTATGGCTGTGAGGTGTTTTTATTTCGTGTTTTATGGCTGTGGGGTGTTTTTATTTCGTGTTTTATGGCTGTGAGGTGTTTTTATTTCGTGTTTTATGGCTGTGAGGTGTTTTTAAATTCATGGCTGTGAGGTGTTTTTATTACGTGTTTTATGGCTGTGGGGTGTTTTTATTTCGTGTTTTATGGCTGTGAGGTGTTTTTAAATTCATGGCTGTGAGGTGTTTTTATTACGTGTTTTATGGATGTGAGGTGTTTTTAAATTTGTGGCTGTGAGGTGTTTTTATTTCGTGTTTTATGGCTGTGAGGTGTTTTTAAATTCGTGGCTGTGAGGTGTTTTTATTTCGTGTTTTATGGCTGTGAGGTGTTTTTATTGCGTGTTTTATGGCTGTGAGGTGTTTTTAAATTCGTGGTGGTGAGGTGTTTATAAAATCGTGGCTGTGAGGTGTTTTTATTGCGTGTTTTATGGCTGTGAGGTGTTTTTAAATTCGTGGCTGTGAGGTGTTTTTATTACGTGTTTTTATTACGTGTTTTATGGCTGTGATGTGTTTATAATTTCATGCTGGTGAGGTGTTTTTTATTTCGTGGTGGTGAGGTGTTTTGAATTTCGTGGTGGTGAGTTGTTTTTAATTTCGTGGTGGTGAGGTGTTTTTAAATTCGTGGCTGTGAGGTGTTTTTATTACGTGTTTTATGGCTGTGATGTGTTTATAATTTCTTGGTGGTGAGGTGTTTTTTATTTCGTGGTGGTGAGGTGTTTTTAATTTCGTGGTGGTGAGGTGTTTTTAATTTCGTGGTGGTGAGGTGTTTTTAATTTCGTGGTGGTGAGGTGTTTTTAATTTCGTGGTGGTGAGGTGTTTTTAATTTCGTGGTGGTGAGGTGTTTTTAATTTCGTGGTGGTGAGGAGTTTTTATTACGTGTTTTATGGCTGTGAGGTGTTTTTATTACGTGTTTTATGGCTGTGAGGTGTTTTTAATTTTGTGGTGGTGAGGTGTTTTTATTACGTGTTTTATGGCTGTGAGGTGTTTTTATTACGTGTTTTATGGCTGTGAGGTGTTTTTATTACGTGTTTTATGGCTGTGAGGTGTTTTTATTACGTGTTTTATGGCTGTGAGGGGTTTTTATTACGTGTTTTATGGCTGTGAGGTGTTTTTATTCCGTGTTTTATGGCTGTGAGGTGTTTTTAATTTCGTGGTGGTGACGTGTTTTTCATTTCGTGGTGGTGAGGTGTTTTTAATTTTGTGATGGTGGTGTTTTTATTACGTGTTTTTATGGCTGTGAGGTGTTTTGAATTACTTGGTGGTGAGGTGTTTTGAAATACGTGGTGGTGAGGTGTAATCGTCCCAAACTTCCAGTCTGCACCTACCCCTCCCCTATGTGTGTGCTGAGGGGTTCTTTCTTGAAACAAAAACATTCAACATAAATCTTCAACCTAAATTGCCTATAAAAATGTAATATCACAAGGAAAACAAATACATTTGTGCAAAATAATTGTTTGTATTATGATTGGTGGAAATCATGACAACACAGCAACTCAGGTACAGTCATTATCCTCAGCTAAGATAAGCCCGTTCCTCAGTAACGACACTTGGTGAGGCGAGTGCAACGAGCTGAGCCAAGCTAGTATATATATACAAGCGGGGTCACCCATGGGAATCCCACGGGCATGAATATGTGTGACATTTCGACATATTGAGTTAGATGCTGCACATTCATTTTTACAAAATGGTTACTGGCACATCATCAGATCCAGAAATGGTGTAATGAACACAATTTATTTATTTCACATAATATGTGACCCCTCACTCCTCTCCACCTGACACTCTCCTGTCTCCACCTGACACTCTCCTCTCCTCCACCTAGCACTCCTCTCCTCTCCAATCCCTCACATTCCTCTCCTTTCCAATCCCTCACCTCTCCAATCCCTCACACTCCTCTCCTCTCCAATCCCTCACACGCCTCTCCAATCGCGCCTCACACTCCTCTCCAATCGCGCCTCACACTCCTCTCCAATCGCGCCTCACACTCCTCTCCAATCATGCCTCACACACCTCTCCAATCGCGCCTCACACTCCTCTCCAATCGTGCCTCACACTCCTCTCCAATCGCCTCACACTCCTCTCCAATCGTGCCTCACACCCTCCTCCAATCACTCCTTGATCGGGGCTGGCTGACTCCTCCTCCTGATGACGATGGGTGGGCAACGCCCTTCTTCCCCGAGTTAGAGCACATGTCAATGGCGGCGAATGCAGTTGGTAATGCAGTTGGAAATGGAGGCTTTGGGGAATTTGAAAAGGGGATCTATCTTATTTGATTTTGGTGCAACGTAAGATCGACTATTGGACACACAGCCTTATACTGATCCACATAATAATGAAATAACTATTGAGGGAAGCCTATGATTTGCTACGTGATGCGATGGACTCACTCAGGTGCGATCAATTAACAGCCAATTAAGAGGAAATGTACACAAGAAATTTACTACTAAATTTACAAAGTGAAGGTTCTAAAAACCGTAACAATATATATATATATATATATATAATGATTATATATATATATATATATATAATGATTATATATATATATATATATATATATATATATATATATACTGTATATACATACATATATATATATATATATATATATATATATATATATATATATATACTGTATATACTGTATATACATACATATATATATATATATATATATCATATATATATATATATATATATATATATATATTTATATATATACTGTATATATATATATATATATATATATATATATATATATATATATATATATATATATATATATATATATATATATACAGTGGAACCTTGACTTACGAGTGCCCCAACTTACGAGTTTTTCGAGATACGAGCCGTCGCTCGGGCGGTTTATTGCTTTGAGATGCGAGCCGAGATCTGAGTTACGAGCTTTCGCCACCCGGTCACGTGGTTATCTTGCCGTGCAAGTACAGTATCTCTGTCGTATAGCGCTGCATTTTTGTTTTCGCATGTTGGTTATTTTGAGTTTACGCCCCCAGCTGGAGAAAGAACGTTGCCTGCGATCGCTGAGAGGAAGAGAACCCGCCTGTGAAAGAACGTTACCTCCGAGCGCTGTGACCTCCCCGCATCTTTGGACCGGACTGTACCCTGCTTTGAGCCAAGAGTGCACCTTGAGCCATCGCTATCTGCCTTTCCTAGCCATCAACCCCCGTGTGAGTCAGCCGTTGTCCCGTTTACCTGTCGTCTGTCCGGGGTTAAGATAAGCCTGTGTCTAAGTGCCCATCTTTTCTGTGCTTTACCTCTAGCCCCTGTAATCTAACCTTTTCCGTACGAATATAATTGAGAATCGAAACATTGGTGTCTGTCATTATAACCCAGCCAGCTGCATTTTTGTTTTCGCATGTTGGTTATTTTGAGTTTACGCCGCCAGGTGGGTTCCCGTCACGTGGTTATCTTGCCGTGCACGTACAGTATCTCTGTCGTATAGCGCTGCATTTTTGTTTTCGCATTTTGGTTATTTTGGAAAATTTCATGTTCATGTCGAACATTTCATGTTCATGTTCATGTTTTCATGTTCATGCCATGCCAGGCCACAACTTGTTCAGAGTGCCGGCGATAGCTCGCCTTCTCTTTGTGGAAAACACGGTGAGATCCTTAACATCCAACAACTAATGGGACGCAAACGGGGCGCCCAGTTTAGCGGTACACACATTGATGAATCACCCTGCCTGTGATTCACCCATGACAGGTTATAGCTGGGTCGGGATTCAAACCCAGGCTGGACAGTTTAGACTTTAGAGTCAAGTGTGCGTACCTCCAGTCCAGGCCATCCTGCCAACTTGTATGCTGCATACAGGTGAAATATAAAGCGCGAGATATTTTTATATATACTGTATATTTAAAAAAAAATTGGTGTGGTTTTTGGCGGGCTGGAACGGATTAATAGCATTTCAATGCATTTTAATGGGGAAATTTGATTTGAGAAACGAGCAATTTGAGTTACGAGCTCGGTCACAGAACGAATTAAACTCGTAAGTCAAGGTTCCACTGTATATATATATATATATATATATATATATATATATATATATATATATATATATATATATATATATATATATATATATATATATATATATATATATATATATATTATATACTGTTGCGGATTTGAGAATCCTGTAATTGTTGTAAATATGACCCTCTGTAAATAGTGTAATGATCCTTGTAAATACCTCCGTTAAGTGTAAAGATCAAAGGTCGTTCGCTTAGTTAATCCATCACATGCACGTAGAAAATCATATACCCTTCTAAATAGTTATTTCCTTATTATGTGTATTAGTTTAAGGCTGTCTTTCCCAGTAATTGACTGCATTGCACTAAATGACATAAGATAGGTCTGCTTCAAGGATTGCATTTCCCAGCCAAACTCTCCCTCTCTGTGCAAAACCGCTGGACAAGCGTGGGGTGCACGCCCTCTCAACTGGCCCTGGTTTGGAAGCAGCTTTTGCCGTCATAGTAAATATGTGCTCCGTGCTCTGTTTGGACAAGAAGGGCGGGGTCGCCGAGAAGAGACAAGCCCATGGCATGCCACGGGGGCGGGGCTGTTCAGCTCCATGCCCAAGTAAGGCTACAAGCCCGTGGCTCGCCACGGGGGGGGGGGGGGCTGTTCACCTCCATGCCCAAGTAAGGCCACAATCCCGTGGCTCACCACGGGGGGGGCGGGGCTGTTCAGCTCCATACCCAAATAAGGTAACAAGACCGTGGCATTGCCATATAAGGCCACAAAACAGAGCACGGGGGCGGTACCCAAACGGCCGAGGGCGTGTCATGACCCCGCTTGATATATGCGTGCGACAATCGCGCAAGGAGAGGACATGCGAGAGGACATGCAAGAGAACATGCGAGAGGACATGCTACTTGGCTGGTACGAGAACTGGTACGAGAGCGGGGTGCGTGCTGCTGAGCTGGGTTCGAGGCTGGAGCTGGGTTCGAGGTACTGGAGAGGAGAATCCCAGTGTTACCGACAGAGAGAGAGAGAGAGAGAGAGTCGTGGGTCGGAATGGAACCTCGCCAGATGAACGAACCTCCTGCCATTCCTGTCATCATCCCCGTGTAAGTCTGACTGTCGTCTGTTCGTCCGTGTTGTCCTGGGGTTTAAGTAAGCCTGTATAGATAAGCTAGTATTGCACTGTGTCTTCTACTCCTTCTGTCTTTATTTTCGTATTCTTCCTTCTTCCTTGGTTTCTTTGGTCTTGTACATAATAGTTAGTAATAAATCCCTGTTCTTCCTACCTTGCCTTCTTTCCTTCACATCCGTTCGTCCTTGTCTTTTCCATCATTGAATACCTGTGGCACGATTTGGCCAACGCATAAGAATCGGGTCTAGTTTCTGTTAATGGTTCGAGCCGCGGCTGCTAATCGGCTCGGCAAATAACATCTTGTCCGCGGTCTCGAACGAGGCTGCTCACCTGCCTCTCTGGAGGGAGCTGGGCAGCTTCAGGACTCACGTCGGTCAGTCGCAGACAAGGGGACTAATCCCCCCTTGGTAAGGGGAAAAGGGGCCGATGGTGAGATCCGCAACAAATTTGTGCCAGGAGTGGGATTCGGACCTGAAGTGCACTTAGCGCACTCAAATTACGAGTGGTAAAAATTTTGATTAAACACCACTAAATTTTATAATCGTGCCATGGATAGTCAAGGCGACTGGATGCCGGTGGGTGAGTTAGAAGGGGGGGTAGAGTCGACCCAGGACCCCAGGGAAATGTATATGGGGGAGAGAGAAGAGGAGAGCAATGAGGATGTGGTCGCGGAGGTTTCAGGCACATGAGATGGCGGCACCTCGCATGAGGTGGGAGGCGCACAAAATGGTGGCTCGCACATGGCTGCGGCGGCCGCGCCCGCTGCACAAATAGGGGGAATTGATGGCGGGACCTCATGGCGCAGATTAATGCAGCCATACTAATGGGCTGCCATACTAAAGAGAATTCTTGCGCGATTGGGGTCGATATGGCACCCGGGCGTTTGTGGAAGGTCCGTGGGGCGTGGTGTGAGAGAGAATGGCACTCGTGTGAGGAAAAAGTGTGCGTCGGCGAGTGAATGTGTTATAAAGTGTGGGAGTAAAACCGAGTGTGAGGAGGAATGCACGTTGGAGTGTAGGGAGTGTGACAAAGAGAGTGAGATTCATACGGAGTGTACGTGCGAGGGTGAGAGTGACCCTGAGAGTGAGTTGGTGGAGGAGCGGGTGCGAGGATGCATGCTTGGGATGGACGGGGAGAGTGTGCGAGAAAGCACACCTGAGTTGGTTGTGGCGCGGGTGTGGGAGAGCCCATTGAAGCACATGAGAGGGTGGATGCGAGAGTGCACGCCCATGGTGAGTGTTACGGAGGACGTAACGGAGGGGAGGTGTGGAATGAAGTGTGCGAACGACGAGTGTGCGCAAGAGGGTGCGCGAGAGGTGTGGTGTGTAACAGGGAGTGCGGTGGTGAAGTGGACGGCGTGTGTGGAATGTATGGGCGGTGTTGGAACGCCGGGTTTGGTGAGTGTGAATAGGGTCACGTATGCGTGTGAGCATGTGAGTAAGGCATCGACGTTGACCGGAGCAGCGTTTAGGGCGACTGATAGCCGATGCGAGCACTCAGGGAGCGGTGCGCTTTGTTGGATGCGAGGCCCGGCGCGGGTAGGTGCTTCATCGCTTCTCTTCGAAGCGTCGTTGCCGATTCGGGCCTGGCCCCACCCCGCACGGTCGAGTCCGGGCTTTGCCGGGCAAGGCGACCGGTCCGGTTCAAGGACAGGTAGGAGGGATCGGAACGGTTCCCCCTGGTGGCGGGGACGGGGTTCCGACCGGGCGAGATTGAGCCATCGGGCCGGAGGCCGCAAGGATCCACGCCGAGATGGTGCGTGGAATCTCGGCCCGACCAAACCGCCTCCCCTGAACCGAATGCCGGACGGATTCAACCTGCAGGCGACCAAACCACCCGAATTCATTGCTCGGCTTTGCGAAGCCGAGTTTTAATGATGCAACGACGCACCGAGGCTCAGATATAGTGGACTGTGATGATGATAGTGTTTTGGATCCGAAATTGGTGATTGGTAAACTGATTGGCAGTGATTGGCAAATTTTGATTGGTTGGAATTTGATGGCAAAAATTGATAGTGGAAGATGCCCGATGTGGTGGGATGGCAAATCCATCATCCCTCACACACACATGGGGCACATGAGCTATAGTTTTATGGGGTTTATGGCAGTGTGAGCTTGACGAGGGAGGGTTTGGATAATGTATAGGGACCTAGAGATGACCATAGGTAACTGGAGATTTAAGTAGCGACATTATACCTGTAGTGGGGACTTAGAGAGTATGGTAGTTGGATTATAACGACGAGGGAGCGCAATAGTATAAGGGGCGACGGGGAAGCGCGAGTTTCAGAGGGGAGTAGGTAGATCAGATGATGCTGTGTGTGTGAGAATCTCGATATCGAGCAAATGAGGAATTGCTAGGCAATGCTTGGGAAGGATGTGTGTATGAGCGTGGGAGAATCTGGGTGCCTGAGGCAATGGTTTAGAGAGTTAGAAGTATATTGTGAAAAGTGAGTGAGGTGATTGTGAGTTGTATTGAGCGTGGAAGTGTATGGAGCAGTGCATGAGGAACAATTGTGGTTGTGCATTGTATGGAATGATTGAAGAAGCCTGGGAGGAAGGAGGGTGCAGGAGGCACCAGGTGTGATTGCACAGGTGTGCAAGTGAACAGGTGTATTGAGCAGTGTATGAGTGAGTAATGGTGATTGTGTGCTGTGTTGAGCAAATGGTCCTGGAGGAAGGAGGGTGCAGGAAGCACCAGGTGTAGGAGTGATGGCACAGGTGTGCAAATACAGGTGAGCATGGTTGTATGGAATTAATGGTCTGGAATATATGGAGTATGGATTGGATGGTGTGGAGTGAGTATGGTGGAAACTGTGGAGTGGAGTGGATGGTGTGAAGGTGTGTATGGGGAGGATGGACCCCATCACGAATACCCAGGGAGGGTAGTTTAAGAGTTAGGTAGAGGGAGTAGGTAAATTGTGGTTGGATATTGGCATCTGTGGTGCGTGGTGGAAGAATGGTGTTTGGATGGGTGCATTAGTGACGTGTAAATGGCTGGGCGTGTGGCCTGTTAGTGTGTGTAGTTAAATGGGCACTCCGCCACTGTGAGGATGTCGGCCAGGTGAGGCTGCAGGTGGGCTCTGGGAGCCAGTAGAGTTGTGAATGGGGCCCGAGGATCCAGAGGACGGACCCGGGTAGCCCAGTGCCAGAGAGGGCACCGAGAGGTGCTTCCCTCTGGGAAGGCCTGCCAGAGGGCCTTCCCCAGGTAGATAGGTTAGGGTAAGGAGCAGGTAAGCTCGGAGGCAACTGCAGTGGTGGAGGTGTGCAGGTGGGTAGCCCCGCTGGGAGAGCCACACGACCCAGTCCTGAAATTGTGCAAAGGCACAGGGAGTTGAATCAGGGGAGTGAGACCCCAAATTGATGAAGCACCACAGTTTGGTCAATGGGAATTTGGTTCTTAAAACCACATAGAGTGTAAGATGGCCAATGGATTGGCAGGGAAAGACCCCAGGTAGTGTAAAGTGTGTTAAAGTCATTTAGGAAGTAGTTAGGATTGAAATCTCCTTGCACCATCTACATCCACTCACCTGAGGTGACAGGACTCCACACCATGCCATGGTTTGTTGTTTTTATTATTTTGGTGCAAATGTTTGGATTGTGAGACGCATCATGACGTGGGTGTGACATTGTGCTGATGTTCCATCTCTCCCTCCTTATGAGGATTGATGATGAATTGGTGATGGCAAATTTTGGATTAATGGGATTGTGACGAATTTGGTATAGGGGAAATATAGGGAGGACGAGACGTAGTGACGGATTTGTAAATGTGTAGATTGTTGTAAATATGGGTAAGGGACGAGCTTTCTCACTTCGCTCTCCGTGCGCACCTTGTTCTGCATTACCTGTGTTGATGTGTACCCTTGCGCACTTACCCCTCGCTAACCTGCCCTCTCTGTCTTCCTTCCCCGACCCATGGATCATGCTCTCTGGGCACTAAGGGGAGCGTGCGGGGGGGCCGCGTCGGTGTGCCCGAATCCTCGCAACCAGCTGCCTGCATCCACGCACCACTTATGGACCACATGTCTGTGGCTGAGCACCACTCATGGACCCCATGGGTTGGGGCATGGCCCCTCTGCTGGAACCAGCCACGATGGCCCTAGATCTTGCTTGCGGACCCGGTGAGGTGGCACCAAGCTCACAGGTGAACCACCCATAGTCGGCCACTGTGGGCAATAAATAAAAAGGGACACGTTCTGTGCTTTTTATATCCACCAAATAGGCCGCAACCAAGAAGATGAAGTTGACAACATCTGGAAGAACAACGGCCAGCAGAGGGAGCCGAAGAGAAAGACCACCAGCAGGGGTTTGTTTATTTTTTTTAACTGTGGTGACTGTGCACTGACTGGTGCTTTATGGTGTTTTGGTGCTCTTTATTGGTGCTGGTGCATCGATGCAGCGCAGGCTGTCTCCTCCCCCCCCCCCCCCCCCAAAAGAAAAATCACAGGTCCTGGGTTGCGTTTTGTAAATAGTCCAAGTAACGTCACTTGTAAATAATGCTCCCCACCGTACATGTTTAGTTGAGAACAATTCCGCAATTCGGTTATCCTGTTGGCGTGACTCTGTTAGGCAGGGTGCAATGCAGCAGAGGGACATACTTATTTGTGTTTTAAAACTGTCACACTCAGGGTCAGGTTAATTGTAGAGGGAATTTACACCTACGTGCCACACTCAGTTAAAGTTTTATAGGCCCGGGACGTGCCTGGAGAATGAGGGTGCAGTGTTGCAGATTTGAGAATCCTGTAATTGTTGTAAATATCACACTCTGTAAATAGTGTAATGATCCTTGTAAATACCTCCGTTAAGTGTAAAGATCAAAGGTCGTCCCCTTAGTTAATCCATCGCATGCACGTAGAAAATCATATACCCTTCTAAATAGTTATTTCCTTATTATGTGTATTAGTTTAAGGCTGTGTTTCCCAGTAATTGACTGCATTGCACCAAATGACATAAGATAGGTCCCCTTCAAGGATTGCATTTCCCAGCCAAACTCTCCCTCTCTGTGCAAAACCGCTGGACAAGCGTGGGGTGCGCGCCCTCTCAACTGGCCCTGGTTTGGAAGCAGCTTTCGCCGTCATAGTGAATATGTGCTCCGTGCTCTGTTTGGACAAGAAGGGCGGGGTCGCCGAGAAGAGACAAGCCCATGGCGTGCCACGGGGGCGGGGCTGTTCAGCTCCATGCCCAGGTAAGGCTACAAGCCCGTGGCTTGCCACGGGGGGGGGGCGGGGCTGTTCACCTCCATGCCCAAGTAAGGCCACAAGCCCATGCCTCGCGCCACGGGGGGGGGGGGCGGGGCTGTTCAGCTCCATACCCAAATAAGGTAACAAGACCGTGGCATTGCCATATAAGGCCACAAAACAGAGCACGGGGGCGGTACCCAAACGGCCGAGGGTGTGTCACGACCCCGCTTGATATATGCGTGTGACAATCGCGCAAGGAGAGGACATGTGAGAGGACATGCAAGAGAACATGCGAGAGGACATGCTACTTGGCCTGTACAAGAACTGGTACGAGAGCGGGGTGCGTGCTGTTGAGCTGGGTTCGAGGCTGGAGCTGGGTTTGAGGTACTGGAGAGGAGAATCCCAGTGTTACCGACAGAGAGAGAGAGAGAGTCGTGGGTCGGAATGGAACCTCGCCAGATGAACGAACCTCCTGCCATTCCTGTCATCATCCCCGTGTAAGTCTGACTGTCGTCTGTTCGTCCGTGTTGTCCTGGGGTTTAAGTAAGCCTGTATAGATAAGCTAGGATTGCACTGTGTGTTCTACTCCTTCTGTCTTTATTTTCGTATTCTTCCTTCTTCCTTGGTTTCTTTGGTCTTGTACATAATAGTTAGTAATAAATCCCTGTTCTTCCTACCTTGCCTTCTTTCCTTCACATCCGTTCGTCCTTGTCTTTTCCATCATTGAATACCTGTGGCACGATTTGGCCAACGCCAAAGAATCGGGTCCAGTTTCTGTTAATGGTTCGAGCCGCGGCTACTAATCGGCTCAGCAAATAACATCTTGTCCGCGGTCTCGAACGAGGTTGCTCACCTGCCTCTCTGGAGGGAGCTGGGCAGCTTCAGGACTCACGTCGGTCAGTCACAGACAAGGGGACTAATTCCCCCTTGGTAAGGGGAAAAAGGGCCGATGGTGAGATCCGCAACAATACATATATATATACACACACACACACACACACACAGTCAAGTGAAAAAGTAAGTACACTCCATGTAAAGT
This sequence comes from Myxine glutinosa, assembly GCF_964187855.1. Lineage (NCBI taxonomy): Eukaryota > Metazoa > Chordata > Myxini > Myxiniformes > Myxinidae > Myxine > Myxine glutinosa. Next base: position 5,243,319 of record NC_136269.1, read on the forward strand.
TTGGACCTTTACAACATATTTCAACATACAGCTATTTGATCTTCATTTCAACAATATTGATAGATAAAGGTGATATAAAATAACAAATATCGTGAAACATTTACATTTTGTCGTCCATTGTATCTATCTATAATTCCAGTAATCTCTGTTTGTACGTTTGTACGTTTGTCTGTGACCGCTGTTTCTCGACAACCACGGGTCCGATATACTTTTAACTTGCCAGGTATATTGCTGGGGACCCGAGGATGTGCCTTTTCAAGGTTTCATATTAATCGGACAATTACTTACCGAGCTATGTCCAAAAAACGATTCAACCAATCAGAGAGCAGCGAACTATCGCGTGTGCCGAACGTGGCGGACACACTCTGCCTCGGATGGCACATTTGAGAGCGTATTCATTTATTTCACGTTTGCAAACTATGTTGGCGTTAAACTATGTTTTAAAACTAATAAAAACGAATTTGCGATTCATTCGCTTTCCTGCGCGTTTGTGCACGCGATGGCGATTTCTTTACCAAACTCCGGAAGCCGTTCGCTTTGGACCAAACCATTTCATGTAAATAGAGGGGGGGGGATATAATTTTAGATATAGATATAGTACGGGCAATGCCCTAGTAATTTAAATAAACATAAATGCAAATTTCGCATGTGGAAAAAGTAAGTACACCCCTACATTTATCACTACTTCAAATACCTAAAATTAGAATCAGGTGCACCAGAAACAAAAAACAACAACAAAAAAAACAAAAAACAAGCACCAACCCAGGTGCAAAATGATTAGAACATCGTTAGAGAGGATCTTGGAGGAACCTGTCTTATTTAAACCTCAGACATTTAGTTTGGTTTGCTCTTTGTTGTTGAAGTGTGCGGCGTCACCATGCCTAGATCAAAAGAGCTCTCTGGGGCCTTCAGAAAGAAGTCTTTAGTCTTTCTCTTCGCTTTCTGGGTTTTTATTTTATTTTAATTTTTATTCTCATTTTCATTGCATCCATTGCCTCGTTTCTTCTCCCAAGTATTATAGTTGTTTCTTCACAAGCTTACTCATGTCTCTACTTTGGCCATCGCCCTCGAGCCAGGCTTCCTGGATGCTCACTGGAATAGACACCTGATGCTGTTTGCGAATGGGCAGCACGTGGCTGCACTCAGGGAACGAGACTTCATTCTCAAGCACAGAGGAAGCCACACAGGTCTGTTCTTCCGCAGTCATTCGTTGGCTCATTTAACATCCACATGAACTTATTAATAAGAATTACAAATCCTGGTGTTGGCGTAACGGCTAAGGTGGCAGGTCTAAGATCTTAGGGTCTTGAGTTTCAGCCCCTGTCGTACCATAACACCGGGTGGGTTGACTCAGCTTGTCTTCCTTCTGAATGAATGAATGAATGATCGTTCTAAGGCCATTTTCCCCGCTGGAGCGGGGGTTAGCCTTGCGGGCCCCATGACAATCATGGTTCCCTGTTTTGAGGCAATGTTTTTATAGCCGGATGCCCTTCCTGACGCCAACCCTTGGTCGCCTCTTACGATGCGCAGGGATACGGTGTACCTATTTTAAATCGGGGTACACACCGTGATCTTCTGAGGTTGGCAAAAATGAGTACTAGCTTACTGGATACAGGGGGAACTGCAGCAGCGGCACAAACCCACTCCCAGTGATGATGCAACCAGCAGCCACAGGCTACATACGAAAGGACGTGGAATGAGAATTACACAACACTTCCATCATCCACTTGTCTTAACGTATTGACTATTCCTGTAATCTTGCGAAGCTGAGTCTATGGGCCTATGACTTCGTCATCACAGACAGGTCGGTGGTCTCTCTGTCTTCTACCGCCTCCTTTCTGGTCTTGCACCCCACCCTCTGCTCTTTCCATGTTTTCTCTCCCCTCCAACCTCGCCTTGCCCAGGTTTCTACAGGGCATATACAGTATGGTCCACCACGAACCCCCTTCTGATGAAACTACATAAATCCTGTATCACTGCTCACCTCCACTCATTTGTTCCTCTTTTTCCGCACTTGTGGAATCAACTTCCACATCCTCTTCGATCTCGTTGTTCCCTCCTAGTTTAAAAGAGAGCTGTTCACCACCATCTCAGATTGTCCCCAATGCAAACCCATGACCTTTTTTACCCTCGTTAACCTCACCCTAATCCCCTCCCTCCAAATTTCCAGTTTCACCTCCAAATTTCTTTATGTATCCATCTTGTTCACTCCATGCACCACTCCTGCCCCCCCCCCCCCCCCCATTCCTCCCCACACGCATTTTTATTTGTCCAAGTCTGCCTCTATCTTGGCCTTAAACTCTGCTGTTCCCGATCCATTGTGTGTACTTGTACTAGTTCTTCCATGAGCCTCGACTATGTATACAGAAAATTCCCTCTGAGTGCAGTGAGAAATGCAGCCGTCACTGGTACCCAGATTGTCCATGGAATTGACAGCACTTTCCACAACCTCAGTAGGTGTTTGTCCCGTCAGTATGTCCACGTGTGTGTGAGATGTGTGGGTGACAGCTCCATTACAATTTTTAGACCTTGTACAAAAAAGAAAGAAAGATAAAAGGTCAGACATACTAAGGATTTTTTCAAAGTTTTTTTTTTACTTCTACCATAGTTAAAAAAAATCCATTGATAGCAGATGAACATATACGTGCACACACCTACACGCATAGGTAAATTGAATGAGTCGGCATGGAGACTGGAGCAGAAATAAATGAGCAAAAGCTCAAAGAGTCCGATGTGTAAAAGGTTTATCATTGCTGAGAGAGAAAGTGAATCATTCATCACAGAGGAAAGGATGTTAACACTCCACTTTGTTCATCATGTTTGCTTCCTTTGTGATCGTTATCATATGCTGTAAGCAAGTGCAAGGTCACAAAAGCAAATATATGATGGTATCAAAAAGTTTCCACACTGTGTCTTCAATAATTATGTTGAAACGCACCAACAGACTTAAATCAACCTTTTAATTTAATCCCAGTTCAGGTGGGACCAGTCGGAGCTGCATTTCTCAAACAGACCGTTGAAACCTTTCCGAGAGGGCCCTTGAAAGTATCCAGCAATGCATTATTCATCTCACTTATCAGGCCCACAACACCTGACGTTTTGCTTTTAACGAATGAAAGCATTAAAAGCATGCTGCTGACAGAATAAGCATAAAATGTTTGAGGCAGCAAATTGAACAGTGAAGGAGCTGGGGCTCCCACGTCGATCGGAAGAATGGACGCGACAAAAAGCTGGAATTCATCCGAGTTGCTTTAATCAAACCAAACACTCAGGCACTCTGAAAAGCCCGTTTATCGGGCAGCAATATACATACATATTATCCCGGAGCGTTTGCCCAGGAAAGGCGAGGGGGCGTGGCCCAGCGTCCTGACTGCGGCCTGGCAAGTTGAGGGCGAGCCTGCCCGGGCGTCCTGGACGAGCCCGGCATGGTGATCGCTCCGCGTCCTTGATAGGTGCAAGGCGATTGTGAAAACCCAGCGGTAGCCGCTACACACGTCCCCCCAGAATCGACTTGCACCGGCAGGGTCAATTTGAGGGGGGTCCTGATGACCCGGCCGAAGCGACCCCTGGCGGGTCGTGGGAGGGGGCCCGGTGTGGTGGTGGGCGGTCGAGTGGGGGGCACCGTGGACGGGGGGCGGCCTCGCCGCGGCGGAAGGGCCACCCGTGGTGGGTGGTCGACGTCCATGTGCGCCGGCTTGAGGCGGTCCACCGCAATCCGGTCCGACCTGCCGTCGATGTCGATGACGAACGACTTGTCGTCCCATCGCAGCACCCGGAAGGGCCCGTCGTACGGCGGCCGGAGTGGCCCCCGATGTGCGTCGTGACGCACAAAAACATACTCCGCTGTGCGAAGTGCTAGGGGGACGTAGGACTGGGGGTCACCGTGGTGGGATGTTGGCATGGGGGCAAACCATCGGGCGGCCTCCTGGAGGTCCGAGCGCTGGTGAGCTGCGGACCAGGGACTGGTAGCGTCGGGCACGAATTCGCCCGGGACGCGTAGCGCCTGGCCATAGACAAGCTCGGCGGTGGATACCTGGAGGTCCTCCTTGGGGGCCGTGCGGAGGCCCAAAAGGACCCATGGCAGTCGGTCGGCCCAACCGCCGTCTTGAAGGCCGGCCATGAGCGCGGCCTTCATGGAGCGGTGGAATCGCTCGCACAACCAGTTTGCTTGGGGGTGGTAGGCCGTAGTACGGTGGAGCTTGACCCCCAGGTTGCGGGCAACCGCGCCCCACAGCTCGGAGGTGAACTGTGGTCCGCGGTCTGACGAGATGTCCGCCGGTGCACCGAAGCGGGCGACCCAGGTGGCGATGAAAGCCTGCGCCACGTCGGCGGTGGTGGTGGAGACGAGGGGAACGGCCTCCGGCCACCTGGTGGTCCTGTCCACCATGGTGAGCAGGTGTGTGAACCCCCGTGACGGGGGGAGGGGGCCCACCAGATCCACGTTGACGTGGTCGAAACGTCGTTCGGGCACAGTGAAAGGTGCCAGCGGGGCCTGGGTGTGTCGGTGGACCTTGGCCCGTTGGCAGGCCGTGCAGGTGCTGGTCCAATCGCGGACATCCCGACGAAGGCCGTGCCAGACGAATCGCGCCGACACCAGCTTCTGGGAAGCTTTCCGGCCCGGGTGGGAAAGGCCGTGGAGGGAGGCGAAGATGCGGCGTTGCCAGGTGGCGGGCATGATGGGGCGAGGCTGGCCTTGGGAGACGTCGCAGAGCAGGACAGTGTCCGCGAAGGGGATGTCGGCCAGGCGGAGGCCCGTGTCCGCCGCCCGGAGGGCTTGCACCGTGGTGTCGGTGGTTTGGTCCGCCGCCATAAGCGCAAAGTCCACGCCCAGGTGGACCGCGTTCGTGCTGGCCCGGGAGAGACAGTCGGCCATGGCGTTGTTTTTGCCGGCGACGTGCCGGATGTCCGTGGTAAACTCCGACACGGCGGAGAGGTGGCGCTGTTGGCGGGCCGACCACGGCTCCGTGACCTTGGCCATGGCGTAAACCAACGGCTTGTGGTCGACGAACGCCGTGAAAGGTCGGCCCTCCAGGAGGTGGCGGAAATGGCGGACGGCCAGGTGTAGACCGAGGAGCACCCGGTCAAACGTGCTGTATTTGAGCTCGTTCGGCCGGAGCTGCCGGCTGAAAAAAGTGAGTGGCTGCCAAACCCTGTTCACCCATTGCTCATGTACGGCGCCCACCGCGTAGTCGGAGGCATCCGTGGTGAGGGCGATGGGAGCGTTGAGCACCGGGTGAGCGAGCAGTGTTGCGTCGGCGAGGGCCCGCTTTGAGCTTTGGAAGGCCGCATCCATTGCTGCGGACCAGGCGATGTCGTGCTTGGCCGGCTTGCCCCGGAGGGCTTCGTAGAGGGGCCGCATGAGTTGAGCAGCGCGGGGCACGAAGCGGTGATAAGAATTCACCATTCCCAGGAATTCCTGCAGGGCCTTTATGGTGCGGGGACGCGGGAACGTGGTGATGGCCTCGACCTTGGTTGGCAGCGGTACGGCCCCGTTCTTGGTGATGTGGTGGCCCAAAAAATCAACGGCCGTCGTGCCGAAGTGGCATTTGGCCGGGTTGACGATGAGGCCGTGCTCGCTGAGGCGCCCGAACAGTGTTCGGAGGTGGAGGAGGTGCTCGGCCCGGGACATGCTGGCGACGAGGATGTCGTCCAGGTAAACGAAAAGGAACGGCAGGTCACGCAGCACGCCGTCCATCAAGCGCTGGAACGCCTGAGCCGCGTTCTTGAGACCAAACGGCATCCGCAAGAATTCGAATAAGCCGAACGGCGTGATGACTGCCGTTTTAGGGACGTCGGCCGCCCTGACAGGTACCTGGTGATATCCCCGTATGAGATCAATTTTCGAAAAAATGACCCGTCCCGCCAGACGGGCGGAGAAGTCTTGGATATGCGGGATCGGGTACCTGTCGGGGTGGTAGCGTCATTGAGACGGCGGTAGTCACCACACGGGCGCCATCCACCCCCCGGCTTTGGCACGATGTGCAGTGGCGAGGCCCACGCGCTATCGGAGCGCCGCACGATGCCGAGGTGCTCCAACGCGTCGAATTCGGCCTTCGCCACGGCGACCTTGGCTGGGTCGAGGCGGCGGGCCCTGGCGTAGACCGGCGGCCCGTGGTTGGTATGTGGTGCTCGATCCCATGCCGTACTGCAACGGCCGAAAACGTCGGCCGCGTGAGGGCCGGGAACTCCGTGAGCAGGCGAGCAAACTCGTTCGCCACCGGGACGGCGCATGCCAGCTCGGTCGGTGCGGAGCTGCTCAATGTGCATACCAGGGAGCTGAAGGTTTCGGCGTTGATTAAACGACGCCGTTGGACGTCCACCAGCAGTCCGTGTGCGCAGAGGAAGTCGGCGCCCAGCAGAGCCATGGGCACGTTTGCGGTTACAAACGTCCAAGCAAAGCATTGGCCGCCGAAGCAGAGGGTGACGTTGCGCGGGCCGAAGGTGCGGATGGTCGATCCGTTGGCCGCAACCAAGGAGAGGCCGCAAACCGCGGATTGCCTGTCCTGGTCAGAGGCGGGTATGACGCTCAGTTGGGCGCCGGTGTCGCACAGGAAGCGCCGTCCGGACGCTTTATCCGTGATGAACAGTAAGTTGCCCGTGTGGCCGGCGCTCATGGCCGGTAATGAACGCTGGCCCGGCCGTTTCCCGGCCTGCCGAAGGTGCACGGGGGTCGGCATGTCCGGGCCTTCTGTCCGAACCTGGCATGATAGTAACACCACGCTTGGTCAGGTGGAGGCCCCGGTCGTCGTGCTGGAGGTGGTCGGCTCGGTGTAGCGGCCGCCAATTGCGTCGGCAGTTCGGTCGTCGACCGTGCCGGGTGCTCGGGCGCCATGGGTGTTGCGTCGGACGGCGGTGGGTCCCATGTCGCCGCTGCGATGTGCTGTCCTGCGGCGGAGATCTTGGCGGCTTCTCTGGCAAGGGCCCGGGGATCTGTGATCGTCGTGCTTGCCAGGGCGAGGCGTACCGGGTTAGGCAGCTGACGGAGGAACAGCTCCCGGAACAGGAATGCCGGAGAGTGCTCGCCGAGCAGTGAAAGCATGTAGTCCATTCGCTCAGAAGGGCGCGTGTCGCCGAGCTCGGGCAGGCCGAGCAGGCGCCGTGCGCGTTCCGCCGATGGGAGGGCGAAAGCGTCGAGGAGAAGCTTCTTAATCGCGCCGTATTTGTCAGCAGCTGGCGGGCTCTCGAGGAGGCTCAGGGCGTGGGCTGCGGTGGCCGAACCGAGCGCTGCTACCACATGGTGGAAGCGGGTGTCGTCGGCCGTGATGCCTCGCAGGGCGAACAGGGAATCCGCCTGTGCGAACCAAACCGCCGCGTGAGCCTCCCAGAAGGTAGGCAGTTTAAGGGCGACTGCCGTGTCCATGTCGGTAGGTCACCAATGAAGGAGCTGGGGCTCCCACGTCGATCGGAAGAATGGACGCGACAAAAAGCTGGAATTCATCCGAGTTGCTTTAATCAAACCAAACACTCAGGCACTCTGAAAAGCCCGTTTATCGGGCAGCAATATATATACATATTATCCCGGAGCGTTTGCCCAGGAAAGGCGAGAGGGGGCGTGGCCCAGCGTCCTGGCTGCGGCCTGGCAAGTTGAGGGCGAGCCTGCCCGGGCATGCCCGGGCATGCCCGGGCATCCCGACCGAGGCCTGGCAAGTTGAGCGCGGGCCTGCCTGGGCGTCCTGGACGAGCCCGGCATGGTGATCGCTCCGCGTCCTTGATAGGTGCAAGGCGATTGTGAAAACCCAGCGGTGGCCGCTACAACAGCACAATTTACATGGCTGTCATTACTTGTAATACTGTACAGGGTGTTCAAAAAAGACCCGCACAACTTTGGTTGTTAACATGTTTAGTACCACACATGCACAACGATACGTTTTGCTTTAAATGATACAGAAACTCATTAACATTTTCTTTGTTTTCAGGTCTGGTTGTTTAATGTAAAATAAAATGGCGACTCCACAGGAGAAAGCTCAGTACATCGAATGGTTCATTGAAACAAGATCTGATCCACACGTTCAGCGTAATCTCCGTACAAGGTATGGAAGGAATCCGCCATCGCATACTAGTATCAGAGAGTGGTACAAGGGGTTTAAGGAGGCTGGACGTTGTCAGAAACAAAAAAGTGCCGGTCAACCAAGCACAAGTGCAGCAGATGTTGAACTGAATAATTTCAACAATGTCCCAGAAAATCAATCTGACACGCATCCAGAGAAATGGGACTACCAACCACCACTGTACACAGGATTTGCATCCAGAGAACTGGGACTACCAACCACAACTGTACACAGGATTTGCATCGAGAGAACTGGGACTACCAACCACCACTGTACACAGGATTTGCATCCAGAGAACTGGGACTACCAACCACCACTGTACACAGGATTTGCATCCAGAGAACTGGGACTACCAACCACAACTGTACACAGAATTTCCACCCAGAGAACTGGGACTAACAACCACCACTGTACACAGGATTTGCATCCAGAGAACTGGGACTACCAACCACCACTGTACACAGGATTTCCACCCAGAGAACTGGGACTACCAACCACCACTGTACACAGAATTTGCATCCAGAGAACTGGGACTACCAACCACCACTGTACAAAGGATTTGCATCCAGAGAACTGGGACTAACAACCACCACTGTACACAGGATTTTCATCCAGAGAAATTGGACTACCAACCACCACTGTACACAGGATTTGCATCCAGAGAACTGGGACTACCAACCACCACTGCACACAGGATTTGCATCCAGTGAACTGGGACTACCAACCACCACTGTACACAGAATTTGCATCCAGAGAACTGGGACTACCAACCACCACTGTACAAAGGATTTGCATCCAGAGAACTGGGACTACCAACCACCACTGTACACAGGATTTTCATCCAGAGAAATTGGACTACCAACCACCACTGTACACAGGATTTGCATCCAGAGAACTGGGACTACCAACCACCACTGCACACAGGATTTGCATCCAGAGAACTGGGACTACTATCCACCACTGTACACAGGATTTTTCATAAAAGACTGAAGCTTTTTGCCTATAAGGTGCAGATTCTACAGGAACTCAAACCAAATGACGAACCCAAACACAAGGCATTTGCCTTGGAAATGCTTAGTCACATAGAAGATGACGAAGATTACCTGAAAAGGACATGTCCACAGACGAAGCTTGCTTGCTTGCTTGCATGTATCGAGGAAGGTCAACCGGGACATTATGAGGATCTGGGGCTCTGAAAACCCCCACGTGGTCATTGAACCCATACCCGACAGTTCAAAGGTCAATGTGTGGTGTGGCCTTCTCCATGACCGCTTGGTGGGTCCGTTTATCTTTGCATAGGATACAGTGACCTCAACAATTTACATGAACATGTTGGAAGGATTTATCTTCACACAAATTTAAGACCTGCATCCTGATAATTTTCAACAGGATGGTGCTCCGCCTCATTGGGCCTTCATTGTTTGAGCCGTCCTGAATCAAAAATTACCAAGTCGCTGGATTGGCCGAGACGGACCAATTGCCCGGCCCCCACAATAAGCTGACATAACCCCGCTTGATTTTTTTCTGTGGGGGTTTGTCAAAGATGTAGTCGTGGTGGCAAACCTGCAGGATCTTCCTTCTCGGATCAGAGATGCATGCGCAATGGCGGATGCAAACATACTGAGCCGAACAAGGCAATAACTCGTGTACTGCCTTGATGTCCAATAACTCGTGTACCACCTTGATGTCCAAGAACTCGTGTACCACCTTGATGTCCAATAACTTGTGTACCGCCTTGATGTCCAAGAACTCATGTACCGCCTTGATGTCCAATAACTTGTGTACCGCCTTGATGTCCAAGAACTCGTGTACCGCCTTGATTTCCAATAACTCATGTACCGCCTTGATGTCCAAGAACTCGTGTACCGCCTTGATGTCCTAGAACTCGTGTACCGCCTTTATGTCCAAGAACTCGTGTATCGCCTGATGTCTAAGAACTCGTGTACCGCCTTGATGTCCAAGAACTCGTGTACCGCCTTGATTTCCAATAACTCATGTACCGCCTTGATGTCCAAGAACTCGTGTACCGCCTTGATGTCCTAGAACTCGTGTACCGCCTTTATGTCCAAGAACTCGTGTATCGCCTGATGTCTAAGAACTCGTGTACCGCCTTGATTTCCAATAACTCATGTACCGCCTTGATGTCCAATAACTCGTGTACCGCCTTGATGTCCAAGAACTCGTGTACCGCATGATGTCCAAGAACTCGTGTACCACCCTGATGTCCAATAACTCGTGTACTGCCTTGATGTCCAATAACTCGTGTACCGCATGATGTCCAAGAACTTGTGTACCGCCCTGATGTCCAATAACTTATGTACCGCCTTGATGTCCTGCGCTTAACAAACGTAGCTCACATTAAAGTGTATGTGCCCAAAACTTTGAGTTTCTGTATCATTTAAACAAAGAGTATCACTGTATCATTTGTGGTTCTAAATATGTTAACAACCAAAACAACCAAAAAAAAAAAAAACCAACGATGTCTGGGTATTTTTGGAAAACCCTGTAGATGAGCAGAGATGTTCTACCTCCACCACCGAAGGTGGAAAGAAGTTATGTTTTCACCATTGAGTGAAAGGGCTAAAAACGACACACAGTCGTGGCTAAAAATATTGGCACCCTTGCACTTTTTTCAAATAACTCACAATTTTCTCTAAAAATAAATTTAAATTGACAAAAGTATTTGGTCTCCACAATTCTTTGTTTCACTGTTAATATTACAGAACCTTTGTTTTTGATTCAGAACTTAATATATCCTTTTAAATCAGAAAATAAAAAGAAATGGTATTGACAAAATTATTGACACCCGAGACTTATTATTTGGTAGTACAGACTTTGGACAAAATAACTGCAGTGAAGCACTTCCTATAGCCATGAATGAGCTTCCTCCACCTCTCTACTGGCAGTTTGGCCCACTCTTCTTGTGCAAATTGCAACAGTTCTCCCTGATTTGAAAGGTGCCTTCTCCCAACTGCTGTTTTTAGATCTCCCCACAGGTGTTCAATGGGATTTCGATCTGGACTCATTGTTGGCCACTTCAGAACAGTCTAGCGTTTTGTCTTGAACCATTCCGGGGTGTTTTTTGAAGTGTGTTTCCTGGCCTTCGACGGAGACCCAGCTTTCTGACACTGGATTGAACATTGCGCTCCAAAATGCCTTGTTAATCTCCTGATTTCATGATTCCATGCACAGATTTAAGGCACCCAGTGCCAGAAGCAGCACAACAACCCCAAAACATCACCGAACCTCCTCCATGTTTGACTGTAGGGAATTTGTTCTTTTCTTTGAAGGCTTCATTTTGCTTTCTGTAACATAGAGATGATGTGCTTTGACAAAAAGCTTTAATTTGGTCTCATCTGTCCACAGGACATTCTCCCAGAAGGCTTTTGACTTGTTCAGGTGTGTTTTGGAAAACTCCAGTCAGGCTTTCTCGGCAGTGGGGTCCTCCTTATCTCCTGCCATAGAACCCCCTTTCATTGAGTTGGTGACAGATGGTGCAAGTTGAAACTGTCGTACCTTGTGTCTGAAGGTCAGCTTGAATCTGTTTGGCAGTTGATTGAGGTGCTTTCTCCACCATTCAAACAATCCTTCGCTGCAATCTTTGATCAAGTTTTCTCTTGCGGCCATGTCCAGGGAGGTTGGCTACAGTGCCATGGGCCTTAAACTTCCTGTTAACATTGCATATGGCGGACACAGAAACAACAAGGTATCTGGAGATGGACATGTAGACTTGAGATTGTCCATGCTTGGCTACAATCTTGTGTCTGACCTCCTCAGACAATTCTCTGGTTTTCTTTCTTTTCTCCATGCTTGTTGCCGTGCACACAGTGACACAAAACAGCAGAATGGCTCATTTTTTCTATTCAAACTGGTTAAATGAGTGATTTTTTTTATTGCAGGCACCTGCAACTCACCATAGGTGAGTTCAATTCCATAGTAAAGGAGAATCGCCTGCTTGAAATCGAATTCTTTCTGACAACTTCGAAAAGGTGCCAATAATATTGTCCGGGCCATTTTAGGATTTCTGTGGGGAATAAGCTAAGATTTAGTCATTTTTCACCTTTTTTGTTTTGTTCTACTGAAAACCAAAGAAATACAAATGTGGATCCCAAAATATTTTTTTCTTTTAACAATTTTCTGGAACAAATGTTGAATTATTTGAAAAAAGTGCAAGGGTACCAATATTTTAGGCCACGACTGTTTCACACGATATCTCAAAAAGTTATGGACAGAGTCGGACGAAACTTGGTGGACAGGTTGGCTATGGAAAAGAAGGAATTGATTCAATTTTGGTGAAGATGTGGATCCCAATACGGAAATTTTAAGTGATTCCTCACCATTGAGGGATCAAAGATGGTATGTAGCACAATATCTCAGAGTTGTGGATGGATTCAGATGAAACTTGCTGAATGAGTTGGGTAGGTGACAATAATAAGCCGATTCGATTTTGGTCAAGGTCCAGATGCAGATCCAACAGAGGGATAAAAAAACAAACTGTTAAGTCTGGTGGAGGTATCAATTACCTTGTCACCTTTCATGCTTGCTTTATGTAGCTTTTTTCGGCTAGAAGAGCATGGGAGGAGTCGATTTATTTATTTAATTTTAATTAGGTGAGAGCTAATTGGTTATTCCCTCCATTCATAGGTGAGAGATGTGGGTGGGTCTTTCTTTTTTCCTCTATATGTTGACTGCTTGACGTTTGCACGTGGTACATGCTCGGGAGCCTCGATGGTACACGTCTCTGTCTGCGCTGTCACTTATGAAGATTCGCCAGAAAGCAATGAAACCGGCCCAGTGGTTGAAGTGGTGTGCAGCATTGGGATTCTCGTGTATGTACTATGTGTGAATGTCGTTACAGCTGTGGAGGAACTCTGGGAAGAGTTTACCTTGTGTAGCCTTTCAAATAATTGGGGGTATTAGGAAAACAGGGGGACAGATGCGGACTTGGGGTTCAGAGGGTGAGGGGATGCAGCATTGGAGTTTTTTTTTTTTTTTTTTTTTTTTGTATACAAGATCGAGGCTCGTGAGAGAGCGAAATGGAAGATAAGATGGAAGATAAGAGGGGGAACGGATGCGGACTTGGGGTTGAGAGGGTGGGGGGATGCAGACTTGAAGTTGGGAGAGGGGGGGTGGATGAGGGCTTGGGGTTGAGAGGGTGGGGGGGATGCAGACTTGAGGTTGGGAGAGGGGGGCGGATGAGGACTTGGGGTTGAGAGGGTGGGGGGATGCAGACTTGAGGTTGGGAGAGGGGGGCGGATGAGGACTTGGGGTTGAGAGGGTGGGGGGATGCAGACTTGGAGTTGGGAGAGGGGGGGCAGATGAGGAATTGTGGTTGAGAGGGTGGGGGGATGCAGACTTGGAGTTGGAAGAGGGGGGACGGATGCGGACTTGGGGTTCAGAGGGTGGGGGGATGCAGAATTGGAGTTTGGAGAGGGGGGACGGATGCGGACTTGGGGTTGAGAGGGTAGGGGGATGCAGACTTGGGGTTGAGAGAGTGGGGGAGGGAGATGCAGACTTTCAATTAGGACGGGGGAGTGATGGGGAATTGAAGTTGGGAGGAGGGGTCTCCAGATCTTCAAGACAGCTGTTCACCACCATCTCAGATCTTTCCCAATCTAAAAGCATTATCTTTTCTGTACCCGTTGCCCCCCATCCCTTGTGTCTGTCCAGGCCATCTTTTTTTTACCATTTGAGCTTTTGTCATCCAATTTTCAACAAACACTTATCTTGATAATATTGAGAACACAAATTAATCAAATTTACATTTATTTCATTTTTATCTGTTCTCTTTTCATCAAATTTTGTTTGAGTACCAAGCAGATGCAGCTGGGCATTGCATCTTGAGATGTTTGTAGTTTCACTTGCTATGAAAATGAGTTCAAGAGATATCTGTTTGACAGAGACAGAGATGTCTGTTTGAGGCTAAAATCAGAATATTTGGCCAATGATAGATGAGCATGCAGGGATCATCACAGCATCACCCCTTGTGTTCCGGTAGATGCCGATCGCCCTCGTGGTGAAATCTTCTTCTTCCTTAGGGACATGATTCTGGCGATATCAAACCTGACTCTTGCCCTGCACTCCGGATGCTGTGCTTCGGCAGTGCTCACGAGGAGAGGAGAGCTTTGCGAGATGCAGGGCCACACTACTCTTGCTTTGCATGACCATGAAAAGGTACTGCGCTCCTTCATCACAAAGGATTACTGCAAAAATGGCATTGTAACCTTTGAGTAACACACGGTATTTATTTGAATGTTGTAGTTGGAACGTGAATCTCAAATAAATATGAGACTCTGCAGCTGATACGAACGTGGAATGTAAACCTCGTTGATCCGTCATCCACGAAGATCGAGCCTTGCATGGATGAAGCTTCCGAGACCACTATCAGTTCCGTGTACAAAGTGGTGGGAGGGGAAGGAGTTGAGGTGGGGGTGGGTTTGCAGTGTTTCCTGCAGGTCTGCAGACCACCTAGCCTTTCGTTTTTTTAAATTCTTCCGATTATAAAAATCTGGTGGATCCAGAAACATTTCAAGGTGTACCTCTACCCAACCTTCAGCATCCCTCATACTCCCCCTCCACCCTCTTCCCATCCCCCCTCCCTTCTACACCTCTAGCACTGCTGCCATCCAATGTTTCACTGTTATTGTAAAATCAGTCGTAAAAACGATGACTATGAACAGTATTCCAATAACATATTTATCATATAAAAACTTCACTGCAATGTACAGGGTGTTCCAAAAGTCCCGAATCGTAGGGATATTTATTATACAATTTTATTACGATGATTTCTCAAATTGCGAATCAAATTGCGCCACCTGAATCTCCTCGAATGTCTCTGAGCGTACATGCTAATAATTCTAAGGCTATAAATGGTAATGTCCGATGAATGTTAATTATATCCAACCTCGCCAGTTAGCCAACAGCCCACTCGAATGAAGAAGAGTTTTATTCTCTTGAGACAAATATGAGCCCTTTCGGCTAACCATACAGGTGGTTACAGGTAGGACACGCATGATGATCAATCACGTTTTAATGTTCGGACAGCATGTGGAAGAGCCAATATTTAAATATATCTGTTGCAACCCATCTGTGGATCGGTCCCATCGGCCGATGGGTCTGCGCCATCTGCGGATGTGTTGTTCACCTTGAAGGAATGTGTATGCATCAATGGTGGATGAGTTAACCTAACCCTAACCCTAACCCTAACCCTAACAACCCTAACCCTAACCCTAACAACTAACCCTAACCCTAACAACCCTAACCCTAACCCTAACCCTAACAACCCTAACCCTAACCCTAACAACCCTAACCCTAACCCTAACCCTAACCCTAACCCTAACCCTAATTGAAGATTGAATAAAAAAAGATTGAATAATAATCATTGAAGAGCACCATTCTGTCAACACATTCCTTCAAGGTGAACAACACATCCGCAGATGGCGCAGACCCATCGGCCGATGGGTCTGCATTGTCATTTCTCGTGCATCCACAGATGGGTCGCCAAACGGGTCAGACCCATCGGCCGATGGGACCGATCCACAGATGGGTTCCAACATATCAGCCAAGAGCCTTTTTGGTTTTTATTTTGAAGTCAGACTTTGTTTTTTCTTGCGATCGAGTCAACCTGCAACACTGACACTGAATACGAGCCTCCCCATGTGTTCCGCCACTCTTCCACCTGTCCTCTGCCCTTCTTGATGCCTGTATTACCGCCTTTATTACATTACTCCCACTGTTTATTAGTAAGCTTTTCCAACTTGACCAATGTTTACAAATAATACACGATTGATATCAACAACGAAGGATGCACATCATTGTGAAACATTATATCAACTTTTTGCAGCAATTTATCTCATTGGCCCCTCATGGCTCCACATCAGATGGTATTGGACTGGAAGAAGAATTTTTATTCAGCCCGACACAGTCCAAAAAACATTATTAAAAGAAAAAACGTCAAATAAAGGACAAAAAAAAAAGAATTGCATTGCAAGCGACAATTTTACCCTGTTGATGTTAATCGGTAATCGAGGCCATGGAACGGCTTGGCTGATTTCCGGCTCTGGCAGTTCCCCTTAAAATGTAAGAAAAAATCAGAATCTTTATTCTATTTCGAAAGCCAGAAACCATATGAACTTCATAAATATTAGTAGGCAATGCATTTTAATATAATGCATTATTAAATGACAATTATAGTTTTAATATTACAATTCCGATGACCAAAAAATTCAGAACATCTTTATTAGCTCTAATCCATTTCAAAACATAAGCATGATTCTTTATTTGACAAGATCTTTCGGAAACTTAAAAAAACTTGGAAAAAGGAAAAAGCTGAACAAACGCAAAAACATCCTACATAAACATACAAGATCTCTAACCATTCTTCTATGTTATAACCATTCTTCGATAATTATTCTATGATAAAATTTCTATGTTATAATGAATTGGTATAACTTTCACATTTTTTCCAATTTAATTTTAAGATCCAGGAATTTTAAAAAAAGAACATATTATCGATCGTGGTTCTGCTCATTTGAAAGCCAGTTTTAATAAAAATTTCTGCAGAATAGAATCAGGGCCAGGAGATGCCATAACAACAACAACAACAACAGGCATTTTAAGGCCATTTTCTCTGCTAGAGCGGGGGTTAGCCTTGCGGGCCCCAGGATAATCTTCTCCATTTTGCCCTATTTTCTACATCTGCCATTGTTAACCCCCTTGCCCGCATTTCTTCTTAACCACCTTTAGCCAAGTCTTTCTCGGTCTTCCCCATCCTCTACTTCCTTCTACATTCATTTCCATCACTCTTCTCAACCAGTCACTTTCATCCTTCCTCAACACATGACCAAACCATCTCAACCTGTTCCTCTTCACAGCATCAATCACAGGCTATATTCCCATCATCTTTCGCAATTCATCATTTGTCTTCCTCTCTCTCAACGATACTCCGCACATCCACCGAACCATTCGCATTTCCACCCTTTCCAGCCTTCGTTGCTGCTCTACGTTCATTACCCATGTCTCGCTCCCATAAATCGTAACACTTCTCACACATGCAGCATACACCTTTCCCTTCAGCTTCAATGACACTCCCCTCATCATCAGCACGCCACTCAATTCCCGAAACTTCTTCCATGCACATCTCACTCTAGCAACCGTTGCCGAGTCTGATCCACCTTCTCCATTCAGCATGTCTCCGAGGTAGCAAAATGTTTTCATTTGGTATAACTTTCACATTTTTCCAATTTAATGGTAAAATCTAGGAATTAAAAATAAAGAATATATTATCAATCGTGGTTCTGCTCATTTGAAAGCCAGTTTTAATAAAAATTTCTGCAGAATAGAATCAGGGCCAGAAGACGCTAAATATTTAATATGTCCATATACAACATGTGCATCAAAACATAGCTATCCCTTTCCCATCATTCCTATCCATTTCTACAATTTTCTCATCATCAGTTGTAAAAACTCAGGCAAAGAAAATTAAACAAGTTCGCCTTTCCAGAATTATCAACAACTATTGTTCCATTCTGTTTAACCAGAGGTAGAATTTCAGAATTATTATTCAACGGCAGTTTTATATATACCCAAAATGTATATACATTTTTAGCTCTCGATGTTCTGCTCTCTGACTGAAAGATATCACACCTTTTCATGCACCTAGCTTCTTTAGCCACTCTGAGCCATTCTAAATTGCATGTTTCCTTTCGCCACCTTTTATATCTAAAATGTATTCCCGCTGTCTTCCGTAAGCAATAAGTCAATAAGTTCAAATAATTGAGAAAAATCTCACACATTTGATTCACATTTACACAAGTAGAAAAGGCTGTTTCCCAATCAAGAGAACACTATTCTTGGGGCATTCCCACATAATTTGCCTTTTTGAAATCTGGGATTTGCCTTCGGTGCATACATTTTATACTGGACTGATAATTAGGTGTACTCTCCATGAAATGGAGAGTAACCTATTATTACTGCTAGAGTTTTTCTTATTATTATTCTTCCGCCCTATTTTGCACCTCCGAAAATTTCATAATTAATGTTCTCAGCAACCGTTGGTCGGATTGACAGGAAATTTTCATCAAATGATCGTGTCGGCTCCTAGAATTTTTTTATGCTAATTATGACGTCATACGTCATGTGGTGTGGGCGCCATCTTGTAAAACAAATTCAAATTTTCCCCTCTGTATCTCCGAAACGGCTCAATGGAAAAATTTTAGGAATGGCTCATTCTGAAGGACTCTTCAATGGGAACAAAAGACATGTGTATCGAGTATATTAAAAATGCTAACGTTAAGAGGTTAGAATTCGTCAAACAAAAACTTTTCTCCCCCGAAAATGGGATTTTTTCCCCAGATGCTTAGTTAAAAAAACTCAGATTGAAAAAAATTTCGAAGTCATACGTCACATTGTTTGGCCGCCATCTTGTTTTTCGTGAAAAAACACAAAAAACCCTTTTTCTCCGCAACGGCTGAACGGATCGAGCCCAAACTTGGCATGCATATTCGCATACCCATGACGAACAAAAAGGTCAGCGAGCACGACGTCATCTGACACATGGTTTCAGAGTTATGACGTTTTAAAGCTCAAACTAGAAATGGTATCACCTCCATAATTTGTGGAGATATCGAGTGGAAACTTTACACAAATATTCCTCATGCGGGGATGTTTCAATGTTACTTGAGACGTTTTGATAAGTCACATGGTTTGGCCGCAATAAAGAATGGAGGTTAAATTTTTAAAAGCTTGTAACTCTTGAACCACTACATGGATCGACTTGAAATTTTAAATCAATGTAGCTCTCATCAATCGGAAGAGGTGTGCAAAATTGCAAGATGATTGGATGTACGGTCTGGAAACTAGAAGTTGTTATTGCGTGCAGAAGAAGAACCACAACACTTTTTTTTGACCAGGCCATGTGACATAACCACCTCGAGAGCTAAGGGTAGCACGAAATTAAATTGTTTTCGGATTTGGCAGTCGCTAGAGGGTGTTAACATTCGAATGCAACAAATCTGGGCAAATTCTGATGAATTTTCGTAAAACTACACGATATTGTCATTTACATTGGAAAATAACATTGTAAAACTCTCCGCCGCCTCGGCTTATTTCTCGCTCTGAAGTTCATCCTGTCTTCAATTTTAAAGAGAAAGAGAGGTATCTGCAAGCAATGGGGACCTTTATTTGGTGGAAATCTGATTTAAAATGACGAAGTTATTCAAAATCTAACATTTTAAATTGGTCGCATTTCCAAAGTGAATTCTTCCTCAGGTAAAATATCCATGCGTGCCGGCAGACCTTGCGAGGTCAATTTTGCTCCGATTTCAAATCGGATTTCGATTGTCGTATTGCCTCGGATGAGTTAACAAAATACCACAACAAATTTGGTGACAATCATGAAAAATTTGACCAAGTTCAATCGACGGGATACTTCGTTCTTACGCTGACATCCGGCACGGGCCACGGATGACGTCATGTCACGGCATGACGTTCTTCAACGGGTGGCAGATATCGTTAATTAAACGAAATATTTTTTTAAATGGATGGGGGGGAGGTGTGTGTGTGTTTGTGTGGAGGGGTGTGTATGTGGGGGGAGGGGTGTGGGGGTGTTTGTGTGTGGGTGTGTGTGTATATGTGTGTATGTGTGTGTATGTGTATGTGTATGTGCGTGTGTGTGTGTGGGGGGGGGGGGTGTTTGTGTGTGGGGGTGTTTGTGTGTGGGGGTGTTTGTGTGTGGGTGTGTGTGGGGGGGGTGGATATATGTGTATGTGGGGGGGGGGATTGGTTTGTGCATGTGGAGGAGGGGGGGTTGGATGTGTGTGTGTGTGTGTGTGTGTGTGTGGAGGGGTGTGCATGTGTGTGTTAGGGGTGGGGGGATGTGTGTGTGTGTGTGTGTGTGTGTGTGTGTGTGTGTGTGTGTGTGTGTGTGTGTGTGTGTGTGTGTGTGTGTGTGGAGGGGTGTGCGTTTGTGTGTTAGGGGTGGGAGGATGTGTGTGTGTGTGTGTGTGTGTGTGGGTGGGTGGAGGTAGGGGGAATGTGTGTGTGTGTGGGGATGTGTGTGTGTGTGGGGGGGGGGGGGGTGGGGGGATGTGTCTTGGGGGGTGGGAGGGAGGGGGATGTGCGTTTGTCTGGATATGTGTGTGGGGGGAGGGGTGTGCGGGTGTTTGTGTGTGTGTGTGTGTGTGTGTGTGTGTGTGTGGATGTGTGTGTGTGTGTGTGTGTGTGTGTATGTGTGTATGTGTGTGTGTGTGTGTGTGTGTGTGTGTGTGTGAGTGTGTGTGTGTGTGTGTGTGTAGGGGGGGATGTGTGTGTGTGTGGGGGGTGAGGGATGTGTGTGTGGGGGGGGGGAGGGATGTGTGTGTGTGGGAGGGGGAGGGATGTGTGTGTGGGGGGGTGTGTGTGTGTTTGGAGGGGTGTGCGTGTGGGGGGAGGGGTGTGGGTGTGTGTGGGTGTGGGTGGGGGTAGGGGGGATGTGTGTGTGTGTGTGTGTCGGGGTTGTATCCAAGGGGGTTGTGTCAAAGCATGTCCAGTGAAAGTGGGGTTGTATCAAAAGTGGGGTTGTTGCAAAAGTGGGGTTGTATCAAAAGTGGGGTTGCATCAAAAGTGGGGTTGTTGCAAAAGTGGGGTTGTATCAAAAGTGTGGTTGTATCAAAAGTGGGTGCGAGTAAACCAGTCATCACTGCCAGCAGTTTTAAAGTGGCAGTTCTAGTTTATATTAAAAATGACCACATAATGATCAGAAATATTCAAACTTTGATCAGTTTCAACGTGATTTATAAGAAAAATATTGGATGTAAAAACCAAATCGAGAATATTTCCAGCTACATAAGTCAGTAATCTTCCATTTTGATTAAAACCAAAATCCTACATTTCTTCCCTAAAAAGTTCCTTTTACATTTCCTATCAAAACATTATCCCATTTTAAAAAAACTGAAGTCACAACAAAAAACTAAAGTTAGTTAAATTATCATAATATTTCTGAGCATGATTCGTAATATTTCTTACAGCACCATCAAAGAAAAAGGCGGAGATCTCTAATACAAAGCAATTACCAATTATTTTGACACATTCCTTTTTGGAAATAGTTATCCAAATAGTTTTTTTGAAATGAAGAAATGTTAACTTTGAATTCTCCACTAATACATTTTTTGGAACTAATATCAAAACACAAGCCATTCCCTTCTTTCATCAAGTCTAATTCTATCCCTTTTATACAATAAAAAACAAGTTAACAAGCGAGAAAATAACCCATCTGGAACTGCAGAATGGAGCCAAGTCTCAGTAATCAAGAAAATAGTTTCAGGAAATTTAGTTTTCAAATAAAGAAGTTCCTGTTCCTCATTGCAAACACAACGAAAGCGTAACTTATAAAATGAATTGTGTGATGCTCTCCTAGTTTTCCGGATGCAGCCTTCCTCACTTAGAAATAGTGTAACCACCACGGATGACCAGATCTTGTATCCCATGCTCCCTCAAGCTCTTGAGCTTGTCCCGCAACTTTCTGTCATCTTCGTGCTGCTGCCACCTCATGTCAGGTTGCACAAATGTCCTGAACACGGTGCGGACAGCGCGATCTTTGCCCATCAGTCAATGGCTCCCAACAAAAACGCATTCCTCGTCTACACGTCCGAGAAGACCACCTTCATTTTGCGCATTTTGTGCTTCCCATTGTCATAGTCCTTGGCACCGTCATGGAAGATATTGGAGATCACGCCCAGGTCAATGTTGAGCTGTTCACAATATCAGTCCGGGTGGATCCAATCAGCCTCATTCTGTTCCACGCCGCTCGCCAGTCCAAATCCTCCGCCCATTCCATGCAAACCAGGTTGTTGTGGTTTTCCCATCATTCAAAATGCTTGACAACGGCTTTGGAAGCGGCTACCGCAGCCGCCTTGACCAGCTGTGTAAACAAGAAGGTATTGGGGAATGACCTGTGATGACCGAAAACTTTTGTGTGAGGTTCCCAATGTCCTGAGTGAGTTGGGCAATTTGGCGCCGGTTATCGAGAAGTCTTTGAAGTCAGGATAGCTCCGACCCTTGTCGAGGCTTTTGGGACAACAGTAGGAAATGCGTTCAACTTAAAAATGCCCATGCTAGCACCTTGTGCTGCCGCAGACATCCTCGTCAGACAAATGCAGCCAAAACAGGTCCAGGGGTCGCAAGAATCGCATTGGACGCAGTTATTTGAATGGCTGAGCCCAACTCCGCATCAATCGCCTTCATGGCGTCCTCTCTCTTTGCAATTCCATCGACTTTGGTGGAAGTCATCGTTTTTTGTTCGATATTTTGTTTGCCCCTCCTTGAGTATCAGTATGAGTATCAGTCCATAGTGACAGATTCGTTATCAGTACAGAGCAGTCACTGTATTATTAGTATGAATTGACAACTTGCTTATCAATGTGTGATGCCCGCATTGATTATCTCCCTTTTTGTCAATGTTGCTCTTCATTTCAGGTATTACTTGTGAACCCAATGCACACGCGGACCTTGAGGAAGCTTGGAATGCTTTATTTTAACAATTCCCAATGGCTATCTGCTCTTCACTGCTTCATCACCCTCTTGCAGCTGCAGCCTCTGGACACTTTGTCAAGGCAAGCTTCACGCAGCCTGTCAATCCACTTCAAAAGGCACGGCCTTATGTTATATGTAATCGACAGCTTGTTCCATAAAAGCCAATGTTGTGGTACAGCAAGGCAACATGGTTTCAAGGTCAGACAAGAAATAAAAGTCAGTTGGAAAAGGCATGGAGGAAATGTTCCCTCCAACGTAAGTGCCCTTTACAAATTATGTATAGAAACGGAATGGAAAATTATACAATGGAAGGAACCAGATGACTATTACCTTGGGAGGGTGGCTTGGTTTTCCTCGTGTTTCTTGTTTGATTTGTCTTAATGAACTTGGGGAAATTTTCCTCTTTACAGTCCTTTTTTTACAGTGTAGCCCATAGGACAAGGCCATCTAGAACAGGGTTTGTCTGTCCGTATGTCCCAATAAACGTACACCAATCAGAGCTGAGGATCTAGTCACATGACAGGGGGACAGCGTTTAATAACCGTTACACTTGCATATTTTACTAAAGGGAAATATAATAACCTTTTGTGGAATGTTTTGGGGTCCCAGCAGGTGTCGTAAGGTACGTAGGAGGTTTCAGAAATTCCTTATTACAATTATGATTTTGAAATGCAATCGACGCGGACCTTGCTCCCGAATCCGGAAGTGGACAGATGATGACGGTTCGGTGGTTTGATAATATCTCTATGCTATTAATTTGTGATTGGAATGCTGAAGATGCTGTTTGGAATGAAAATATAGAGAACGTGCTGTCAATGCCTGACGTGCGACTGAAGGTGGCACAGGAATGTGGAATTTATTGGTTCATTGTTTGCCATTCACCGTTCTTTACCCAAGTCATTCACGAACCGGCTGTCCATACCTGAAATCAAAAAGAAATTATACTTACATTATTTGCTAACTGGTATCTGGTATCTCCAACCAAGTCGTACGATCCTCTTCAACTAAAGTATCAAACAAGCCCGGCTAGGCCGCTGTTAGAGCATTGGTCTTGTTTGTATGGTATTAATGTCCAATGATGTCCCACTCTCCCCTCCCCCACATTGTGCCTTGACCAAAATGCCAGCATTGCCTGTTCCTTTCCTTGTTTTTTCATTGTCATGTTGCCCCACTGCCAGTGCATTGCCTTTTTACCCTCTGCCACCTTGCTTTTCAATGAGCCCATATTTTATATTCAAAATAAAAACTTATGTAGGCCAACTTTTAGAAATAGCTGGTGATCTAACGTTACACATCTGCACACCAGGCATTACGGTGGGCAGGTATATATCAAGTTAGGCCAGTACCATCAGGCGATTGAAGACTTATCATGGGTCATCAAACTTGAACCCGACAATTGGAAAACTTTTAGGAAAGCACCGTGGCTGTCTCTTCCACGCAGCTCAACCCCACCAAGCACTGCATGACCTAAAGGCATCTGGTATGGTGACATAAGATGTCTATCTCCTAAAGGACTAACTTGCCTTATGAAGGTGACGTGTGATTTACAGTATTAAACAACTAGCACATTACCCGTAGGGTTATTGCGTCATCCCTTACAGTGACACACACACAAACACACACACTTGTGGCCAGTTACATTTTAGCTGTGAGTAAACTTACACATGCAATTCTGACATGTGTAAAGTAGCACCACCACATATTTATTCTCCTTTGATATTTACCATGGAATGAGGGGCACATATATTGAATAACGTGCATTATATATTGATCAGATCACCCCCTCCATCTCCACCCCCTCCCCACCCCACTCACTTCCTGCCCTTCTCTTTTCCCCTGCACCACCACTCTCACCCACTCTCTCTTCCCCTCTCCCCTCTCCTTGCCTCTCCTCCCTCTCTCTCTTCTACACTCTCCTCCTCCCTCAATCTCCCCCTTTCCACTCCTCCCTCACTCTCCCCTCTCCCCCTGACTCTCCTCTCCCCTTTCCCCCCTCTCTCTTTCTCTCCCCCATCTTTCCCCTCACTCTGTCCACCACTCCCGCTCCACTCACTCTTTCCCCCCTCACTCCCTCCTCCCACCCCTCTCTCCTTTCCCCATCCTCCTCCCCCGTTCCCCCTCCTTACCTACTCTACCCTTTCCCACATTGTGCCTGACCAAGAACTGCTATTAAAATGTGTTTTGCCTTTTAAAACATCAATAATAATCATCCAGATTTGATAATAACAACGAATTTATTGTGATATACTGTGTATGCGATGTACGTACTAGTATGCCTGCCAAGGGCCAAAATGAAGACTAAAAACGTTTTGCTGGTATTTTTTGCTCACCTGGACTTTCGTCTGGTGAGCTTATGCTATCGAGCAGAGTGAGTGAGTCCGTAAACACTTCTGTCATTATCGCTTGAACAAAACACACATTTTTTATGAAACTTGGCCACAAGGCTCATATCTTATTATATGCCTAACAAAGGTGTATTGACCGCATCAAAATCTGCGCTCATTTACTACAATTTTTATGAAAATTGACCACAACATTCCTCACTCGTGGTGTACCAAAGTATGTTCATGGCATTAAAAAAAAATCAGGGTCTAAGGGGATCCGTGGGGGTTTGATCCCCTCCAAAATAGGTATTTTTTCTCTTTTCAGAAACTACACTCACAATTTCAATGAAATTTTATCACAACCTTCATCACCCATGATGTGCCAAGTTGGGTCACAGCAAAAAAAAAATTGGGTCTAAGGGGGTCTGTATGGTGCACATTCAAATAGGCAATCCTTAAGCTGATGTGTCCCTACTTCTTACATCGAGGTTTGCTCCCTACCTGCATATGGACCATGCTACTCTATACAGTTCTATCTCCTCTAAGGTAATCTCTAACTCACTCTCCCCCATAAACGTAAGTGTAAATATGTATCCTTAAAAATGTTAAATGTGACAATTTCAGCTTCAGCATCGTGAATAACCAATGGTTGAATGGGAGTTTTGTTTTTCCAGAAGGCAACAATAATTTCCTTTGTCGTTATGGCGATGAGTTCGAGATTGTTTAGAGAACACCATTCCACAAGATTTTTGACTTGATTGGTAATCACTTTCATCACTGTTGAGAATCAGGCCAGCAACGGTCGTGGGTCGTGTTGTCTGTAAATTTCACCACGAATGAGCTATCAGATGATGCGACACAATCATGAGTAAACAATCAATATAATATCAGGGATAAAAGACACCCCACAGGTGCTTCGGTGTTCAAGGTGATCATTGAGAAATCTTGGAACCGATTTTGACCACCTGTCACCACCAGCATTCAGGTGTATGTGTGTAAACTTCCTTGTCTAAAAGAAAATCCAAAATCCAGTTACAAATCGAACCATCAAGACCAGGTGCACCGAGTTTAAAATGGACTTTGTAAGGTGAATGGTATTGAATGAATAACTAAAATCTAAGAAAAGTAACCCAGCATAGGTTTACGTATGTTTACCTCGATGGTTTAGCACGTGATGGAGAGAGTGTGAAGCAGCATCATCGATTGAATGATGACAGCAATAGACAAACTGAAAAGGGTCAAATGCAGCAGGAAGAACAGATTTCAGGTAGAGTAAAACTAGACGTTCTAAATATTTCATAATGATGGATGTGGGTATGAATGGACTACATTCATTAGGCAACTCACAGGGGAACACTTTGGCGCAGGGATAATTATGGACTTTTTCAAAACATGGGGAATTGTACAGAGCTGAAGTGACCAGTTGTAAAGTAAAGGTATAATGGGTGACAAGTTCATCAGCACAAGACCACAACAGGCTGGGGATGATACCATCAGGACCAGTCGCTTTCCTGACCTTCAAGTTCATCAGAACGCACCGAGCGTCATTTTCGGAGATCACAAAAGCTTGAGGAGACGCTTCGTTGGTGCTTGGGGGTGAGCTCACCAGGTGATGAAATTGGCTCGAAAAATGATTTTTGTCGAGTAATGTGTTCTTGTCTTTCTTTTGGAGATTTAAACTTCAGCTTGAAACCAGTGAAAGCCTGGTGTTGGCTTAGCGGTTAGGGTGCCGGCTTGAGATCCTCGGATCCTGGGTTCGAATCCCGGTCAATCGCTGAATTAACGCCAGGGGGGTTGACTCAGCCTGTACATCCTTCTGAGGTCGGCAAATTAAGTACCAGTTCACTGGTAATTCCCTGTGTGTTGCAAGAGGCGACTAACAGGGATGGTGGCAAGAAGAGCATCCGGCCATAAAACATTGCTTCAAAAAGGGGACCACGGTGCCCGAAAAAGGCCAATACCTGCTCTGCGGGGGAAAGTGGTCTCTAAAAGTGGTTCTTTCCTTTTCTTGTAACCAGTGACCGTGTGAAAATCCTGCCATTCTTTAGCATTCTCACTCACGATGTTCTCCTCGAGTTTTTCCTGGTAGTCGTGTTTGGCGTCTTTGATGACCTTGCATAGCTAGTACTTGGCTTGCTCGTACTCCGCATCACTTCCTGATTTAAATGCATCTTCCTTGGCATGGAGTTTGCTGTGAATTTATTTATCGAAGCAGGATTTTCTGTTAGAATATGCAGTCAATGTTTTCGTCGGAATGCAAATTTCCTGGCGGAGTTTTGTGGAGTCAAAGATTACATCAGAGCAATCGTCGATGTCATTGGCACTTTCCGTGAAGATGCTCCAATGCATGCACGTATAGTTGTTCATAAGTTCTAAATAGTATGTGGGGTCTATTGAGACATCGATCATTTCACTGGCTTCTGGCGCTTCAGTTGTTGTCGGTAATGAGATGGATTATTTTATGCAATTGAGTCTTAAACCGACTTAGGGAATATGAAAAATGAAATTAGATATCGAATTAGAGTTAGGATGAAACAGTGAGGGAGTCTGAATGGACTTTACATTACAACACTGAGATTGAAAATAGGCCTATTTTAACTTAAAATGCATTTTTGTCTGAAAACGTCAATATTCGTCCAACTTTCTTCCTGTTTTTTGCAACTGAGTCTTAAATATTGGCGACTGTGAAGAATGAAATTAGATATCGAATTCGAGTTTAGATAAAGCCATGAGAGAGTCAGAAAGCACGAATCTTACAAAGGAGGCCTATGAAATCTCATACGAACTCTAGAAATATGGCGCCATTAGTATAGAAATTGTGGGTGAAGTGTGGTGAACTGTCCAACCAATGGGTGGAACTCGCACACACGGACGGATGCACGGCTCGTTTTATAGTATAGATCAGTGATTGTTTATCTGGTGTAATATTGCTGTCTTGAGTCACCATGCCCACTCTACACACTGAGTATATGGCAATATGACAGTTCTACCATGCAACTTAATGCAGGGAAGAGCTGTATAGTGTTGCATAACATATGCTGCCGTGCGGTGCTGTTCTATTTTAGTTGTGATATGTGAACCTGTGTACTACTGTTTGCTGTTGTGTCCTGTTGAATGGCATGAAGGATAACACCATGGCGTTCCTTCATCGTGGGATCCTGCACGCTGAGATGGGTAACATTAAGAGAGCTCGCAGAGACTTCCGCACGATTATGAAATTGAACATGTAAGTTGTGTTGATAGTGCTGACATACTCAACAGTCACATTATTAGTATATAGATATGACTTTAAGTGTATATAGCACATGTAAATCAGATTTGGCCTCAACATATGCTTCTCACCAGGAAGGGACTCAGGTTTGTCATGCTCATCACCGAGTTGCTTGGCATTAGCCTCAAGTCTTCGTGATTCATATTTCATTGACTGTGTAATATCGAAATCTTGAGTAAGTTATACCGAGAGAATGTTAAACCAGACACCCTATCTGTGCTTACAAAATGGGTGATTTATTAATTTCGCCTTTTTTGTGTTTCCTTACACATGTTATTTTTCAGAATGTATTGTTGCAGAGGTATTCACAGTGATTAATAATATTACTGTGTATGTGTTTAAAGGACCATGGTAAATAGGTTTGTTTTCAATTAGCGCAATTTAATTGATATATGTGATGTCTCCATGTATTTTTTCATCCGTTGGTGCGATGGCCAATTTATATGGCCACGATAAGTGCAGCATTACTTGGTTCCTCCTAAGAACACAAGGGTAGTGCAGCATTCTCAAGACATTTTTAGAATGTACCTCATTTTCTATCGTCTGGCATTTTCCACAAGTCATGGATTGTCGCTTCTTTTCTGTTGTTTGCCACATATATACAAACGTACAGCTAAGATCATTTCAAAAGTTGGGGGTAGTGGGAGTAAGAGTAGTCCGTTTTTTTAACCGCAAGGAAAATACCCCTCCAAGTGTAAGTGTGTAGATATAACTTTGTCTTTGTGAAGTCTTTACCACCAATCTTCTTTTCCACAATTCTTGATGTGCTCATCTGCACTGTTTGTGTCAACAGAAGCCAACCTTTGGCTCACCTGCAGCTAGGCTTACTTTACCTGCAGTACTTTATACGTCCATTGAAGGCTGTGGCCTGCTTTTCTCGTGTTTTGCGTGCCGATCCAACAAACGTTCGTGCCTATATGTGCCGGGCCGAGTGCTACTCCAAGGTCAGTATCGTGCACCATTCTCATTTTGGCTGCTATACATGTTGTGTTGTTGTAAACAGTGATGTTGAAAACAAATTCAAATACAGTAAGTCTACATCTGCCTTTTGCCCTGCCATGTGTTCTTGGATGATGTCACAGATTGGTCACTACCAGAATGCACTCATTGATCTTACAAAAGCTATCCACCTTCAACCAGATAACCACCAGTTGATCATAATGCAGTGGGCTACACCAGAAGTACACAATATTGTTTTGAATAAAATGTCCCTGGAGGTGGAATTTTTGCTCTTATTTTGAGTACACTCACCGTTTCACGAGCATCCAGGTGCATTATGAAATTGCAAATATGATGTTGGTGATACAATGTGGCCATGCAGGGGCCTGTGTCTAAATGAGATGGAGGATTATGGGATGGCAGATTTCTGCTTGCAGCATGCAGCTGAGCTGAACCAAGGTCAGCTCTGTTTGTTTTTCATCTAATTTTGTGATTTTTTTTTCAGAATTGATGAAAAATCATGGAAAGCATCATTTACAAGGTTTTACTTCATTGCCAGTTTGACGTTATATTGAGAAACTGAATAAGACACATTTTATTGTGTATCTCATCCAATATTGCATTCGATCACATTTGATTTGTTTCCTGCCAGCTTGTCATGAACATTGTAAGAGAAAGTACACAGAGGGGCAAAACCTATCTTAACCTTTCACTCCTTTGCCCATATCTTTGGAAACACTTCCTCACTCTTCACCAAGTTTTTGATGGATGATGTGGTCGTATTCAGTTTCTAAATATGACGTTTTCCTTTTTAGTGATTTATTTTGCCAAAAAAAAAACAATGCTTCACCCAATGGTTAATGGTTAAAAATAAAAAAAATACTCTCATATCCGTATCCGGATCTTCACCAAAATCGAATCAATTGGTCCTTGTCATACATCCAACCTATACACCCGGTTTCTTCCAAATCAGTGCATACCTTTTGGAGATATTGTGTCCACCGCCAGACAAACAAACAGACAGATGAAAAATCACTCATAGAGCGACACTTGGCAAAACAGAACAAAGTAGAATGGCACCACTCAATAGATGAATAGAGCATCCTTTTGACCGCAAAAATAATTTGTGGTAGAATTCAGTGACCTGATATGCAAATCGTCTTCAAAGTTTAAGTTAATCGGATGAAAGTTGACAATTTTAGAAATTGGGCCTATGTTGACCTTGGTGGTTGGTTTCATTTAGCGGATATGCAAATCCTATTCAATTTTCAAGTTGATCAGATGAAAATTGAAGATTTTAGAAATTTGAAATTGTTGACCGTTGGCCGATGTTGACCTTGTGACATATGTTGACCTCAAAAATAGTCGGTGGTTAAATTCAGTTTGCTGATATGAAAATCCTATTCAAATTTCAAGTCAATCGGATGAAAATTGAGGATTTTAGAAATTTGAAAAAGAGCGGTTGACCTTTGGCCTATGTTGACGATTTGGCCTATGTTGATCTCAAAAATAGTTGTTGGTTGAATTCAGTTCGCTGATATGAAAATGCAATTCAAATTTTAAGTCAATCGGATGAAAAATGAGGATTTTAGAAATTTGAAAAAAAGTGATTGACCTTTGGCCTATGTTGACCTTTTGACGTCAAAAATATATAGGATTTTGTCAGACCACGAACTCTACAGTTTGGTGAAGTTTCGTGAAGATCAGTTTAAAATTGTGACCTGTACGCAAGTATAACTGAGTGGACAGACAAACAAACACACAAACTGGAGTGATCAACATTTTTGTCAAAAAAGAAATTTTTGCCAAGTAACAAACAGACAGACAAAACGACAGACAAATAGGGGTGAAAACATAACCTCCATCCACCTTCGGTCGCGGAGGTAATAATATTAAAATAAAGTGTTATACTTTCATTTGAATATTTGCTCGGTCATCAGTGGAAAATGGACAAATCAACATGCCGTATGGAATTTGAACCTGGGAACCCAGTTCCATCTGCTTATATGGCAATGGCAACGATACAGTCAAACTGTTTATCCCACAAAGATGGCTATTTATTTATTTTGCCATTCCTGGACAATTTATCCACTCCCTTTGTGATATCTGCTATTCCAACCACTGTACGTGTCGGCTTATGTGTTCACTTCCTTGTCCTAAAAGGCTGAGCCTATAAAGTGCCATTCCTTCCTCACTCAATCCAGTTCTTTTCTTGACCCTTTGTGTGACCTTGAGTCTCAGTGTTTTCCCCATTATCACCTGCTTTTCCTTTTTACATTTGCCCTGCCCCTAAAACTCATTCTTGTCTTGCTTCTCCTTGTAGCCAAAACCAACCCTATTTGTCAAATCTGGCTAATCCTCACCTGCATGGGTTTCCTGGCTAATCCTCACCTGCACATCATTGCTATCCTCACCTGTACATCATTGCTGGCTAACCTTTCTTGACAGTCATTTATATGTAAACTTGGTAGTTGGAGCTTTAACAATGCACAGCAATGGGAACGCAATGTTTGTCAGAGAAAGGGTGTGGAGGTGTGGAGTGGGCGATCTCACAGATCAAAAGGCAGGTTTTCCCTTCAGTGTTGTCAATTCTCAACGAGCCCAACAATCAATATCCAATGTGTAAAGTCCTCATCAGATGACTCTTCCTACTGCTTCAAGTGATTGGCACACTTTTCAGACATGCACGAAGTTTTAAAAAGCACAGATATCATGACAGATAAACACATGAACATCTGCTGTTAAAAATCGACAACAGAACTAGAGATTAATCTTTAACAATGCGGGCTGTGTTCCAAGGGATCTTCATCACAGAAACATTAGATGCTTCACACAAGCTCCAGAGAAGAAATCAAATGGAATACCGAACGACATACACTGTTAAACATTGATATAAAAATATGAAAAAAACAAACTTTACAATTTTTTTTATTTCTTTTATTTCTTTTGTATACAAGATCGAGGCTCGTGAAAGAGCTAACATTAATCACACAAAAAGTCAAACCGACACACAAAACACAAAAAACAAGGGGAGCGGCAGACAAGATGGGGAGAGAGGGGGAAGGACACAAACACAACATTTGAGAGCAGGGACATCGGGAGGACATGGGGGGAGGTGGGAGAGGTATAAAACATGTAGTGAAATCGTATTCGTACTGAACCCGGGGTGATGCTCGCTGCACGTTGACACCGCTAGGGGCGTGACTATAAGACCCGCTGCTGCGAACGGTGCTCCAGAGACTTCTCCTGTGACATGTTACATCGGTAGCCTCGCTAACGGTACGCCTGTATAGAATATCCAGCTTGCTTGCATTGAATGATATGAATGGACCCATGAGATGTCGCATCGTATACTTATTGTGTATTTATACTTTACAGGATGATGTGATGATCTAAATGCAATTAAACCAACCATTGGACTAAAGTTGTGTGGACCTGATTGGTTTTCCACAACACTTAATTGCATTTAGATCATTTAGATCAACACTTAATTGCCGGAGAGTGCTACCGCCGAGGCCGCGGATCCGCTCGCTGGACTCCGGGATGCTCCGGAGGAAGACCCAGCCCTGACGGCTGCCGTTACGACCAGACCCAAGGTCTTGCGCGGGGCCGCATGCTTTTTCTGTGGGGGGCCACGTCATGCCCGGGTCGTGTGTCCGGCACGAGACGCTATATGCAATTTGTGCTCGTTAAAGGGACATTACGCGAAAGTGTGCAGGAAAACGGCACGCGGCTCGCGGCTCAGTGACTCGCGCAGTCGCGGTCGCGCGGGCGCAGCGACCTTGAATGGGCTCATTGCGGAGCCCGCGAGAGCCCGACACCCGGCGCCTTACCCGACTTCGAAGGGGAGGGCCCCTCTCTGCGGACCCCTGGGCGCTCAGACGTCCTTGGCGGGCGTCACCGGACAGCCACCACCGTCTCATTCTCCATCGGGCACAAAGGCCGTGTCCTTGGCCAAACTCCGGGCCATGCAAGGGGCTTTGAAACCTCGCCAAGCCCCAGCGGAACGTACTCCTCGAGTCGTCCACGAGCTAACAGCGGCCCACGCCCCGACAAAGGAGATAAGGGAGCTTTCCAATACTACGGAGGCCTTTTGCTGCCAAAAATGTCAAAAGGCGATTTCGAATACTACGGAAGCCTTTTTCTGCCAAAAATGTCAAAAGGCGATTTCGGATACTACGGAAGCCTTTTTCTGCCAAAATTGTCAAAAGGCGATTTCAAATACTACGGAGGCCTTTTCTCGTCAGAATTGTCAGATTTTGAATCGCGAAACACCGGAATGCTGGGGAAAGCCCTCTGATGACGATAATGGATTCCCCATGGTCAACGCAGACTCCGGCCACGACCGCAAAACTGCTGCTGGCGTAGGATCCACCCGCGAGGCTGGTCCGACCCATTCGGGGGGCTCAGTCCCGCTCCCAGCAGCCTCATCTGGCCTGGCTCAAGCCCTTATTCCCCTCATGGTTGAAGGCCATTGTGTTCGGGCCTTGGTGGATACAGGATCTACGGATAGTTTTATCAACCAGCGACTTGTGCTCAGGCATGGATGGCGGATCTGGCGGTCTACGAGACGAATCTTCATGGCTTCCCAGGGGCTTCGGCTCAGCACGAAGGGGGAATGCCGATTGAAACTCGTGCTAAAGGGACGGGTTTTCCCTGATGTACACCTTATGGTTTTACCCGCATTATGTGCTGATATTCTGTTAGGACACGATTTTCTTAAGCTGCATGGACGTCTGGTAATGGAGTTTGGTGGGCCTGACACTCTTGTTGTGGGGGCGGACGACGCGCTTGCGGTGTGCGCCCTAGCGCAAATGGACGTCCAGCCGCTTTCGCTGTTCCCCAATCTAACCTCCGACTGCACCCCTGTCGCGGTAAAATCACGACGCTACTCTCGCGCTGACATGCAATTCATTGCGGACGAAACGGCTCAGCTCTTGAAAGACGGCATCATAGAACCTAGTAGGTCGCCGTGGCGCGCCCAGGTCTTGGTGGTGCGCAGCGAGGCCCATCGCAGATGCATGGTAATCGACTATTCCCAAACGATTAACCGCTTTACACAGCTGGATGCCTACCCCCTTCCGGGGATGGACGCGCTAGTGCAACAGGTGTCCCAGCATTCGGTCTATAGCACTCTCGATCTCCGTAGTGCATACCACCAGATCCCTATCTCTAGGGCGGATCGTATCTATACCGCATTTGAGTCGGGGCAGCGGTTGTACCAATTTACGCGATTGCCTTTTGGGGTAACGAACGGGGTCGCTTGTTTCCAGAGGGCCATGGATGACCTCGTTGCGCGGGAGCACTTAACCGATGTTTTCGTCTACCTCGATAATCTTACGGTTTGTGGATATGACCAAGGGCACCATGATGCTAATCTGAAGCGCTTCCTCGAGGTCGCGCAGCAGTATCACTTAACTATGAACGAGGATAAGTGCCAATACTCCCTACGCACGATAGATCTTCTGGGGTACACCGTGACCCATGGCTCTGTCGCTCCGGATAAGGAGCGTCTGCGACCTTTGCTTGACATGGCCCCTCCCTGCGATCGGGCGTCCCTGAAGCGCCCTTGGGCTGTTCGCCCATTACTCCAAATGGGTGCAAAGTTTCTCCGCGAAACTTCGCCCCCTTGTGGCCTGCGACACCTTCCCCCTGAGTTCGGCCGCATTGATGGCCTTTGAAGGCCTTAAGACCGACATCGCCCGAGCCGCCGTGGCGACAATCGACGAGAGCAGCTCGTTCGTCCTCGAAAATGACGCCTCGGATCAGGCCATCGCGGCGACCCTCTCCCAAGGGGGGCGTCCCGTGGCTTTCTTTTCACGGACTCTTACCACCGCTGAGCGGAGGCACTCGTCCGTTGAAAAGGAAGCATATGCGATCGTCGAGTCTATTCGGCGATGGCGCCCGTACCTACTCGGGCGGAGCTTCCAAATCATCACGGACCAGCAAAGCGTTGCGTTCATGTACGACACCTTACACGCCCAGCGCATTAAGAACGAGAAAATCACTCGCTGGCGTATCGAACTCGCCGACTTCTGTTACACCATCAAATATCGCCCGGGGAAGGATAACCAGGCCGCCGATGCCTTATCATGACCGGCTACATGTGCTGGTATCACCTCTTTGGAGGGCCTACGGGTGCTGCATGCCACTGCGGGCCATCCCGGCGTAACGCGTTTCGCTCATTTTGTGCGGAGTGGGAATCTCCCATACTCGATTGACGATATCCGCCGTATCTGTCGCGACTGCGCTATCTGCGCGGAAATCAAACCGCGTTTCTATAACCCTCCCATTGGGGACTCTGGTGAAGGCTACACGCCCGTGGGAACGCTTGGCGATGGATTTCAAGGGCCCATTGCCGGTGTCGAGCGGCTCTCGCTATCTGCTCACTATCGTTGATGAGTACTCGCGATTCCCCTTTGCTTATACGTGCGCGGACATGACTGCTGCCACGGTGATGCGATGCTTACAGAACTTGTTCTCAATGTTCGGTTACCCGGCCTATGTCCATACCGACCGGGGTGCGGTCTTCTTGTCTCAGGAGGTGCGCGGCTATCTGCTCCAAAATAACATTGCGTCTAGTTACACCACGCCGTACAGACCCCAGGCTGATGGGCAGATCGAACGCTTCAACGGGATTATCTGGAGGGCCGTCATGCTCCACCTCCGGACCCTCGGCCGGGGCCTCGATAAATGGGCTTGGTCGCTACCTGCGGCGTTGAACTCGATCAGGGCTCTCCTGAGTACGGCAACCAACCAAACTCCCCACGAGCGTCTTTTCCACCACCCCAGGAGCTCGGGGTGTATACGGTCTTTGCCCAGTTGGCTCGCTGGGCCCGGGCCGGCCTACCTTAAACGGGCGGTTCGCGCGAGCAAGTACGACCCCCTAGTGGACAAAGTGCAGATTCTCCAGGCTAATCCTGAGCATGCTCGTGTGATGACGGCTGATGGCCGTGAGACTACTGTCTCCGTCCGTCACCTTGCCCCTTGCGGGGTCGACGAACTAAGTAGGGAATCGGACGAACCGATCGAACCCATCTATGAGTCTATGGCCTCTCCCGACGCTCCCATCGCCGAAAGTCTACCGACCCTCCCCTCGCCGAGACTACCTGGGCCCGACGACTTGGAGTTACCCCCTTCGTCACCCGACCATGTTGGCGCCTCTGACGCCGGGGACACAGGGATACATGATGCCGTACCCGGGGAATTCCGGACGCGTGCTGGCAGAGAAATTCGCCGCCCGGCCCGATACGGTTGGGTCGACTGATATTCCGCACCCTATTCGTGCTGCCGCTCACTCGCTTTTAGCCGCGCGGCCGTATAATTCTGACAGGGGGGGTGAATGTAGTGAAATCGTATTCGTACTGAACCCGGGGTGATGCTCGCTGCACGTTGACACCGCTAGGGGCGTGACTATAAGACCCGCTGCTGCGAACGGTGCTCCAAAGACTTCTCCTGTGACATGTTACATCGGTAGCCTCGCTAACGGTACGCCTGTATAGAATATCCAGCTTGCTTGCATTGAATGATACTAGGGCATGCCCGTACTATATATATATCTAAAATTATATCCCCCCCCCTCTATTTACATGAAATGGTTTGGTCCATTCGCAAAGCCAAAGCGA
Source organism: Myxine glutinosa (assembly GCF_964187855.1). Taxonomy (NCBI): domain Eukaryota; kingdom Metazoa; phylum Chordata; class Myxini; order Myxiniformes; family Myxinidae; genus Myxine; species Myxine glutinosa. The sequence continues at coordinate 5,280,034 of NC_136269.1, forward strand.
ACGGCTTGCGAGTACGGTGACAATCCCCCCCCTCTATTTACATGAAATGGTTTGGTCCAAAGCGAACGGCTTGCGAGTACGGTGACAATCCCCCCCCTCTATTTACATGAAATGGTTTGGTCCAAAGCGAACGGCTTGCGAGTACGGTGACAATCCCCCCCCCCCCCCCCCCCTCTATTTACAAGAAATGGTTTGGTCCAAAGCGAACGGCTTGCGGAGTTTGGTAAAGAAATCGCCATAGCTCGGTAACTACTTGTCCGATTAATATGAAACCTTGAAAAGGCACATCCTCAGGTCCCCAGCAATATACCTGGCAAGTTTCAAGTATATCGGACCCGTGGTTGTCGAGAAACAGCGGTCACAGACAAACACACAGACATACACACATACACACACACACACACACAGAGATTACTGGAATTATAGATAGATGAATGGACCCATGAGATGTCGCATCGTATACTTATTGTGTATTTCTACTTTACAGGATGATGTGATGATCTAAATGCAATTAAACCAACCATTGGACTAAAGTTGTGTGGACCTGATTGGTTTTCCACAACAAAACATATTGTTGCGAATATGGAATTTGGCCTCCATATCCGCTTGTAAATATTCCCCTATTTCCCCAATACTCCCCAACTATCCCCAATCCCCCATTCCCTAGTCCCATTGTCTGTAAACAACAATCAGTAGAGCCGACCTTCCCCTATTTCCCCCATTAAATGTCGTGCCCAGGTCCACCGCATCACACGTAGACAACTTTCGGACATCTTGCTAGTTATTCTTAGTCTATGTCAGTTAAGGACTCCTTTCCATTAATTCTGACTCTTCGTTGCACCAGAATGTGATTATATGGCACCAGTAGTGAGTTTAGGACCTTTCCCATACCTCCTTCCATCTTCTTCCCCAAACAACAACTACAACTACAACTACAACTACAACAACAATTACAACAACAACGACGCTGCGCGGGGGGAGTGTGCGTCATCACACCGGCTCGGTTAGCCGCCATTGACAATGCGCGCCGGACCATGCGCTCCACGGGGTTACCACGAAGGGGCTCCTTGTCAGTCCCCCGTCAAGGGCGGAGCCGGTAACCCCCCCCGCACGCACCCAATGAGAGGCGACGTGCCGATTCCATCTGGGGCGGAGCTAACGAGCCGAGGGCGTGTCACTCCCCGCCGGAGATACGAAGCGACTCACCGTATGTGAGGTCAGATGCGCCCCCAGCCTGGAGAGAGAAGTTGCCACGTACGAGCGCTGAATACCTTCCCGCATCTCTGGACCGGACCGAGTCGATTCTGACCTTTGAGCCCAGGTGCACCTGGAGCAATCGATCCTGCCTTTCCTTGCAATCAATCCCCGTGTGAGTCAGCCTTTTGTCCCGTTTATCTGTCGTCTGTTGGGAATAATATAAGAGTGTGTCTAAGTGCTTATCTTACTATGCTGTCCCTCTTGTAGTTGTAATCTAACCTTCCGTAACAATATAATCTCCTCCGGAGGTCTTGAGAACCGTATCCCTGGTGTCGCGTCATTTTAATCCCAGCCGTGTGTCTTTTCCTTCATTGATCTAGCGTAGCGCGATTAGTCAACGTTCGGGTATAATCGGGTAACTTGTGCAGACGTGGTCATACCAAACCGCTCGGTAAATAACATCCACCACCACGTCTGTAACAATATGAACACTGCAAGGACTCTGGGGTGAATTTGCGGGGGTAGAAAAGATCAAGGTTTTGGATGGGGGAAGATAAGAGATGGTGGTGAACAGCAGTTTTAAAGACCTGGAGGGTGGAGTGGGATTGAAGGGAGTGGGGGAGTTTGTTCCAGAGGCGGGAGAAAAGAGGAATGAAGGAGTGAAGGTGAGCAGAAAGTCTTGATTTTGGCAGTTTAACCATAAGAGGGTTGCATGCAGATCTTGTGCGACCTGTAGGAATATTTGGGGGACAGAGCCCAGAAAGAGCTGGGGGTGCAAGGCCAGAGAAGAGTCGGTAGAAGACGGAAAGACCACCAACCTGCCTGCGGTGAGTGAGTGAAAGGCCTTAGGAGTTAGCTTCATCGCGGGATATTCCAATGATTCTGAAAGCTTTGGTTTCAACAGCGTGAAGACGAGCGAGGTGTGAGGCAGGAGCACCAGACCAGAGGGGAGAGCAGTATTCCATAGAGCTGCGGATGAAAGCCTTGTATGTGGTGAGCAGCTCAGGTGTGCCAAGGAAGGACTTCGCACGACGGAGGATGCCCAGTCGGCGACTGGCTTTGGAGGCCAGATTTGAAATGTGGTTTTCCCAGGAAAGATCATGGCAGATAGTGAGACCGAAAAGCTTGAGTGACAGAACGTCTTGGAGAGGATTATTCAGAAAGTGGATGGGAGGGTTTTCCAGTCGGTCTTTTCGGACAGACATCGTAAGAGTGTGAGATTTAGCCGGATTGAAAGACATGTTCCATTTGTTTGCCCAGTCTGTGATTTTGTCCAGGTCTGCAGAGAGTGAGGAGGCTGCAGACTGCCGATCTGAGGGATGAGGAATGGAGCGACAGAGAGTAGAGTCGTCAGCAAAGGGATAGAGAGGATTTTCAAGAGAGTCAGAGAGATCATTGATGAAGACCAGAAAAAGCACAGGGCCCAGAACACTACCTTGGGGAACTCCAGCCTGAACAGGAAGAGGAGATGAGAGAACCCCATTCAGGGCCACACGTTGACTACGGCCAGAGAGGAAGTCCGCCAGCCATGCGTGGAGATTTCCATGGATACCAAAGGAAGAGGGTTTGGTGACAGAGCGGGGTGCCAGACTGTATCGAAGGCACGTGAAATGTCAAGGAAGACAGCTCTAATTTCCTGTTTGGCGTTGAGGACCCCCATCCATTGTTGAGAAAGCAGAAGCAGCATGTCCAGAGTAGAGTGACCAGGTCTGAAACCAAATTGATGATCAGAGATCAAGCCATTGGAGAAGAGGAAAGATTTCATATCTGAAGCAATGATGGATTCCATGACTTTGCTGATAATTGGGAGAAGGCTGATTGGTCTGTAGTTGCTGGGATCTGTTTTTGCACCTTTTTGTGCAAAGCGGTGATGTTGGCTGATTTCCAAGCAGATGGCAGATGACCTTGAGCAAAAGAGAGGGTGAAGAGAACAGAAAGAGGGAGTGAAAGAGCGGAAGAACATGATTTTAGGACCCATGAGCTGATGCCGTCAGGACCAGTTGCAGAATCAGAGTCGAGGGTTGACAGAAACTTTTCCACTTTGTCAGGAGGTCCAGGAGCAGCTGGGTACGACTGGGTACGGTGGGTACAGAGAGGGATGGGTTTGGGACACAAGATTTAGAGGCAAACACAGAGTTGAGGCATTCAGCTTTTTCACGTGCGGAGTCAGCCGTTAAGCCGTTTGAGGTGAGGGAGGGGATGGAGGGGGAACAAACACCAGAAACAGATTTGACCAGACGCCACCAGGATTTGGAAGAGGGAGACAGATAAGAGAGTGATACAATGATAGTGATTCACTGTAATAACAGTGCTACTTATGAACTACAGGTGGTTTAATATAGAAACAGTAAAATGGAGCAATATGTACCCCTCACTATTTTTTTTTTGGGGAGGGGAGAGGGGGGACTTCATCGACCATACACATTACAGATTGTTGATGCTGCTGGTTATTGACAAGGAATATGCTGGGTGGTTTGCCATTCCCTTCACAGCAGTAGTTCGGGCAGGAAAGTGTAATATGATCAGGGTGCTGGCGATAGCTCGCCTGCTCTTCACGAAGAGTACAGTGGGATCTTTAACATTCCCCAACTCAAGCCAGGAGACGGGACGCCCGAGGGACGGCACACGCATTAACGAATCACCCTGTCTGTGAAACACCAGGATGTAGTAGCTTATAGCTGGGCCGATATTCAATGCCAGGCTAAACATATTCAATGCCAGGCTAAACATATTCAATGCCAGGCTAAACAGCGTAGAGGTGAGGGTGAGTACCTCAAGGACATCCTGCCAGCCCATATATATATATATATATATATATATATATATATATATATATATATATATATATATATATATATATATATATATAATTTATATATATATATATATATATATGTATATATATATATATATATAATTATATATATATATATATATATATATTTATATATATATATAATATATATATACACTACATGACCAAAAGTATGTGGACACCCCTTCTAATTAGTGGATTCGGCTATTTCAGCCACACCCATTGTTGACAGGTATATATAATCAAGCACACAGCCATGCAATCTCCATAGACAAACATTGGCAGCAGAACGGGCTGTACTGAAGACCCTAAACATACCAGTAAATCCACCAAGGAATGGCTGAAAAGAAAGAAATGGGGGGTTCTGGAATGGCCAAGTCAAAGCCTGGATCTAAATCCTATCGAGATGTTGTGGGGGGATTTGAAACGAGCTGTGCATGCAAGAAACCCCTCAAACATCGCACAGCTGAAAGGATTCTGCATGGAGGAGTGGGCAAAAATTTCTCCCAGTCGATGTCAGAGACTGGTAGACAGTTATAAGTAAACGCCTACTTGAGGTTGTTTCTGCCAAAGGGGGCAATACCACCTATTAGAGCCAAGGGTGTACTTACTTTTTCCACATGCGAAATTTGCATTTATGTTTATTTAAATTATACAATGGACTACCAAATGTAAATAAATAAATAATAATAATTGTCGTGAAAATCAAGCTCAGACACGACTTGACCTCTGGGTAGGCTTTAATATCATTTAGATCGGCAATACATCCTGTAAAAATACATGCAGCAACAGGCATTAAATCAGAGCATTTCAAGAGCAGCAATGGAAGTTTCAATATAACAATGGTTAGCGCAACGCATTGTCAGCACAGCATTTCGGGCGTACATACCATTCAAACTACTGGATAATGTCACAGTGAGTTCCGCTGAAGTGTCCGCACGCCCCGGTTGTCCCGGGTCTTATAGACGGCCCCTTCCGTAGCGAGCACCCCTGGGTTCACCTCGGTATAATTTCACTACATTCTCCCCGCCGTTAAAACTATACTACCGCTCGGCAGTTTGCAAGCAAGCATCAGCAATAAACCAAAGGGTTACGTCAATCCACGTCAGTCGGTCCACCCGTAGCGGTCGGGGCGGCGAACCTCCCTGCCAGTTCGTGTTCGGAATCTACCGGGCACGGCGTCCCCTAGCCCGGAGTCCCCCGTGTCGGAATAGCCGCCGGAGGTTGGAGTCGGAGGGGGCGCCCCTGCGCCTTCGGGCACGGGGGCGGGGGACGACGGGAGTAACAGTGGTAGTTCCATAGGGGAAGCTTCGATAGAGTCCATAGACTCGTAGACGGGTTCGTCGATATCCCTGTCGTCGTCCCCACATGGGGCGAGATGGCGTACGGAGACAGTAGACTCGCGGCCATCCGCCGTTAACACGCGGGCATGCTCGGGATTAGCCTGGAGGACCTGCACCTTGTCAACAAGGGGGTCGTACTTGCTAGTGCGAACCGCTCGTTTGAGATAGGCGGGCCCCGGTTCAGCGAGCCAGCTGGGTAAAGATTGGATACTGCCGGAGCTTCTAGGGTGGTGGAACAGTCGTTCGTGAGGAGTCTGGTTGGTGGCAGTACATAGGAGAGCCCGGATCGAGTTTAGAGCGGCAGGCAGCGACCACGCCCATTTATCGAGGCCTCGGCCGAGGGTCCGAAGGCTTAGCATGACGGCCCGCCATATAATCCCATTAAAGCGTTCGATCTGTCCATTTGCTTGGGGCCGGTACGGGGTGGTGTAGCTCGAAGCGACATTATGTTGGAGCAAGTAGCCCCTCACTTCCTGGGACAGGAACACCGCACCCCGATCGGTATGCACGTAAGCCGGATACCCGAACATAGAAAACAAATTCTGCAGGCACCGAATAACCGTGGCAGCCGACATATCCCCGCACGTGTAAGCAAAGGGGAATCGGGAATACTCATCGACGATAGTGAGCAGATAGCGAGAGTTGCTCGACATCGGCAGCGGCCCTTTGAAGTCCATCGCCAAGCGCTCCCACGGTCTAGTAGCCCTAACGAGTGTCCCCAGAGGGGGGCTATAAAAACGCGGTTTGAGTTCCGCACAGATCGCGCAATCACGGCAGATGCGGCGGATGTCCTCCATCGAGTATGGCAGATTGCCCGCGGGCACAAAATGCGCGAAGCGCGTTACCCCGGGATGACACATAGTGCTGTGCAAAGTGCGCAGCCCCTCCAAAGTTACGACCCCCGCGCAAGTGGCCGGCCTCGATAAGGCGTCAGCGACCAGGTTATCCTTCCCCGGGCGGTATTTGATGGTGTAGCAGAAGTCGGCGAGTTCGATACGCCAATGGGTGATTTTCTCATTCTTAATGCGCTGAGCATGTAAGGTGTCGTACATAAACGCAACACTCTGTTGGTCCGTGATGATTTGGAAACTCCGCCCAAGCAGATACGGACGCCATCGCCGAATTGATTCGACGATCGCGTACGCTTCCTTTTCGACAGACGAATGCCTCCGCTCGGCGGAGGTGAGAGTCCGCGAGAAGAAAGCCACAGGGCGGCCTCCTTGGGAGAGAGTCGCCGCTATCGCATGATCCGAGGCATCACTCTCCAAAACGAAAGAGGCACTCTCGTCAATCGTCGCGACAGCGGCGCCAGCAATGTCGACTTTAAGGCCCTCGAAGGCCGCCAGGGCGGCCGGGCCCATGGGGAAAGTGTCGCAGGCCACGAGGGGGCGGAGCTTAGCGGAGAAATTTTGCACCCACTTTGAGTAGTGGGCGAACAGCCCTAGAGCGCGTTTCAGCGAAGCCCGATCGCTAGGCGGAGCCATATCGAGCAATGGGCGCAGACGCTCCTTATCCGGAGAGACGGAGCCATGGGTCACGGTGTACCCCAAAAGGTCTACCGTGCGTAGAGAGTATTGACACTTCGCCGCATTCATGGTTAAGCGATATTTCCGCGCGACCTCGAGGAAGCGTTTTAGATTAGCGTCGTGATGCGCCTGGTCATACCCACAAACCGTAAGATTGTCCAGATAGACAAAGACATCGGTCAAATTCTCCTTCGCAACGAGGTCATCCATAGCTCTCTGAAAACAAGCGACGCCGTTCGTTACCCCAAAGGGAAGTCTCGTGAACTGGTACAACCGCTGACCCGATTCAAAGGCTGTAAAGACGCGATCAGCCCTAGAGATGGGGACTTGATGATACGCACTACGCAGATCGAGAGTGCTATAAACGGAATACAGGGCCACCTGGCATACCAGGGCGTCCATCCCCGGTAATGGGTAGGCATCCAGCTGTGTAAAACGATTAATCGTCTGCGAATAGTCGATTACCATTCGCCTGCGGTGGGCCTCACTCCGCACCACTAAGACTTGGGCCCGCCACGGTGACCTACTGTGTTCTATGATACCGTCCTTCAAGAGCAGGGCCGTTTCTTCCGCAATGAATTGCGCGTCCGCGCAAGAGTAGCGCCGCGATTTGATGGCTACAGGGGTACAATCAGTGGTCAGGTTGGGGAACAGTGAGAGTGGCTCCATGTCCATTTGAGCGAGGGCACACACAGCGAGCGTGTCCGGCCCTCCGAAGTCTATTTCCAAACGTCCATGCCGCTTAAGGAAATCAAGTCCTAACAGAACGTCAGCGCATAAGGCCGGTAATACCATGAGATACACGTCCGGGAACGTGCGTCCATTTATCACAAGTTTCAATCGACACGCCCCTTTTGTGCTCAACCGAAGTCCCTGAGATGCCATGAAGATCCGGCGGGTTGTCCCGAGAACCGGCCACCCATGTTGATGCACGAGTCGCTGATCAATAAAACTATCCGTGGATCCCGTATCAATCAAAGCTTGCGCAAAAACGCCCGCGACCGTGAGCGGAATGAAGGCCTGCGCTAGGCCGGCAGACCCGGCAGGTATAGTTCCGGCCGGGCGAGAAGATCGCGCCTCGCGGGTGGATCCCACGCCGGCTGCAATCCTTCGGGCCTCAGCAGGAGCATTGAAGTCAGTTGGCTCATCGGTAGTTTCATTTGCCAGAGTGGGTGTGGGGTGGTCGTGAGAGCAGCCGCCAGATGGCGCTCGAGCCACGGGAGAAAGATTTCTGCCATCTGCAGAGTCATATGCCACAGCGGGTGCATGTAATTCATAAAAGCTGCCGTCAGATGGCGCTCGAGCCACGTGAGAAAGAGTTCTGCCATCTGCAGATTGACATGCCAAAGTGGGTGCATGTAATTCGCAAAAGCTGCCATCAGATGGCGCTCGAGCCACGTGAGAAAGATTTCTGCCATCTGCAGATTGACATGCCAGAGTGGGTGCATGTAATTCGCAAAAGCTGTCATCAGATGGGGCTTGTGTCACGTGCTGCGTTTGCCGCACTTCGAGAGGCATTTCCAAAGTAGGTGCATGTCGCTTGTTTGAAGTAGGCGTTTGAAAGCCAGTCAAGGTTGGATGCTCTGTGACCGGTCGCGTTCGCACCATTTGTTTTGGCGGCCCGACGTATCTCACCAAGGTCGGGCGAGAAGCCAGAGGCCCGCGAGGAGGAGAGCGGCTCTTCAAAGCTGTGCAAGGCGCCCCGTCCGGCGCTCGATCCGTTGGCTCCGCGATGAGCCCATTCAAGGTCGCTCGGGAATGCGTGCCCCGAGCGGCCTTTCTGCAGACTTTTGCAAAATGGCCTTTGGTGGAGCAGAGGTGACATGTCGCCTCACGGGCCGGGCATTCAGAGCGAGGATGCTGCCGATTTCCACAAAAATAACATTTTGCATACCGGGCAGGCCGTGGCCTGGCAGCGGCGGCAGCAGTGAGGCCGGATGCGGAGTCCGCTTCCGGAGCACCCAGAGACTCGGCCGTCGTGGGGGTCGGGTCCTCCTCCGTATCCTCGGCGGTAGCCCTCTCAGGTCACGCGTGTTGCGAGGTCCCCGCCACGACTCGTGGGTGATCATATGCGGTCAATTGGTCTCGAGCATCTGTGTATACGCGTGCCAGCCGTAGTGCTTCTGTAAATGTCAGCTCCGCGACCTCCAAGAGACGGAGCCGCAAGACTCCAGAACTAATTCCGGAAATGAATGAATCTCGGAGCAAATCGTCCTGCACTTGCTCGTGGGTCCGGACGTCCTGCACGCAGTCTGCCAATAAGTAGCGCAGCTCCTGCGCGAAGCGATCGATCGATTCAGACGGTTGTTGTCTTCGCTGAGAGAGTTGATGCCGGCCGTGCACAGCGCTCCGTGTCTTTACGTAGAGGCGCTTCAGCTCGGCTAGGGCCGTAGCGTACGTCCCAAATCGAGAAATGGTCTTGAAAACAGTGTGATGGACCTTGGACTGTAACACGGACAGCATTATCGCAGCGGTTGGCTCTGTCTCGTGAGCAGCAAAGTAATTCTGCAGCGTGTTGAGCCAATGAACAAACTCCGATGCAGATCCTTCAGCTTGAGGGTCGGCTCCGAGAATCGGTACCACGATCATCTTGTGGTCAGCCATTCGGCGAACTAAATGATATTGAATGTCGTGAAAATCAAGCTCAGACACGACTTGACCTCTGGGTAGGCTTTAATATCATTTAGATCGGCAATACATCCTGTAAAAATACATGCAGCAACAGGCATTAAATCAGAGCATTTCAAGAGCAGCAATGGAAGTTTCAATATAACAATGGTTAGCGCAGCGCATCGTCAGCGCAGCATTTGGGGCGTACATACCATTCAAACTACTGGATAATGTCACAGTGAGTTCCGCTGAAGTGTCCGCACGCCCCGGTTGTCCCGGGTCTTATAGACGGCCCCTTCCGTAGCGAGCACCCCTGGGTTCACCTTGGTATAATTTCACTACAATAATAACCACATTTAGAGGCCATTTTTCCCCGCAAAGCAGGGGTTGGCCTTTTTCGGGGACCGTGGTTGTTGTTGTTTTTTGGTCCCCTTTTTGAAGCAATGTTTTACAGCCGGATGCCCTTCCTGCCGCCAACAATGTTTTACAGCCGGATGCCCTTCCTGCCGCCAACCCTTTTTGTCGCCTTTTACGACAAACAGGGAATTACCAGTGAACTGGTACTCAATTAGCCGACCTCGGAAGGTCGATGACAGGCTGAGTCAACCCCCCTGGCGTTAATTCAGCGATCGACCAGGATTCGAACCCAGGATCATGGGAATCCTAAGCTGGCACCCTAGCCGCTAGCCCAACACCAGCACTACCAAATGTAGATGTTTCATGATATTTGTTATATTATATCACCTTTATCTATCAATATTGTTGAAATGAAGATCAAATAGCTGAATGTTGAAATATGTTGAAAAAGTCAAAACTTTACATGGGGTGTACTTACTTTTTCACGTGACTACGTATCATCATATGAATGAATCATTGTATGTAATATTATACAGATGAGTATTTCCAACACTATATTTCAAATCACAATGCATCACATGGTACAAATGAATCATATAGATGAATTCAACAGTGGAAATACAAAATAACACAACAATATATATTGTTGCGGTTTTGCAATAAAGGCAAACCCCCTATAGTTAATTACACGACAACATGTATACTGCAGTAGTTAGTTATTTCTTATTCGTCCCCTACCGGTGTACACCGGAAGGGACTATAGGTTTGCACGCCGTCCCTCCGTCAGTCCGTCAGTCCGTCAGTCCGTCCGTCCGTCCGTCCGTCAGTCTGTCCGTCAGTCTGTCCGTCTGTCAGTCAGTCCGTCAGTCCGTCACGCAAAGAACAGTTTTCCGGACTTTTTCTCTAAACGCTTAACGCTAATGATTTCAATCTTGGCACATGGTTTCCTCATGATAAGTTACAGATGGAGTTCGAATTTCACGACGTTTCGATCATTTTTTGACAAAGTTATGGCACTTTGAACTTTGGGAATTCTGATAATTCTGATGATCCTTAACTCAGTGCCATTTTAAATTTTAATTTCCTTTAAAAAAGATTTTCTCTGCAATAATTGGACCGATTGAGATCAAATTTTCACCGTAGGGGGGACTTGGTCTGTAGAATATTTTAATGGTAATTATGACGTCACAGGTCACGTGGTTCGGCCGCCATATTGTTTTTCGTGAAAACACGAAAACCACTTTTTCTCTGTAACGGCTGAACAGATCGAGGCCAAACTTTGCAGGCAAAATCGCATACCCATGACAAACAAAAAAGTCAGCGAGCATGACGTCATGCGTCACATGGTTTCAGAGTTATGACGTTTTTAAGCATGAACCTTTAAAACCGAGCTCCTCCGTTATTTTTGATCCAATCGAGGGGAAACTTCACAGATCTGTTCAGCATGTCAGTCTACTATAATGTCCTTTTGGAATTTGTGATAGGGCACGTGGTTTGGCAGTTATCGTTAATTAAACGAAATTTTTTTTTTTTTAATGGATATCTCTTGTTTATTCTCGAGTTCTCCTCAAGCCGCACCGTGCGCCCTCAGCCTCGTCTCGCGAACGTCAAAAGCACGACACAGCGCGCGCTTTCGGGAGGGGCGGAGCCAAGCCGAGCAACATATATATACACATCGATCAATGATCGTGAACTGGAAAATATAATAAATTACTGATATTTAGCGACTTGGAAGGTTCTTTTTCAACAACTTATTTTCTCGTGCTTCTGCTGACCTGTCTGTAAGGTGTATAAATCGAAGTCCCGAGTGAGAATCACAGGTGAGCCCATCCTGAGTTAACTAGCGATTGGGAACGATTCAGAACCTGTGGGTAAATAACCCTTGGTAATTTCCCCAACAGTTTTCCCGGACGTAAGACTGCCGGTAGGGGACATGTATTGGAGCGCAATACTCAGAATGCTTGTTAAATGTAAGATTAGTCACCTTTCCAGTGTGTAATAATTAAAGCAGATATGCGTTGAGTTAGGCAGGATTCCAACCCCCCTCGTACTGGTAATAGATGTGCAGGGAGGCATGGCTAAAAATACAGTCCACGTGATCAACCGCGGCTGTGGTGGGCGTGGCTAACAGAAAAGCCCACGTCACCAGCAGGCGACCAATCAGGTCGAGCCCACGTCACCAGCAAGCGACCAATGAGGGGTCGTGGACACATCACCGGCAGGCGACCAATGGTGGGTTTTAAAACCTCCCCGAATGAAAGAGGGAAGGAGGAATGAAACCTTCCTAGAGGGAGGCAAGGCTGAATGACCGCACGTGACCAACCTCGGCCAATGGGAGGCCGTGGAACCTTCTAGAAGAACATTCCACTCAATAAAGGTCCGTGCCCATCGTCATTCGAGCTCTCTCTCGGCGTTCATCTTGAAGCTGGCTGTCCGACGTGCTGATTCGTCCTTCCTGTGCTGATACTTCATCCGAGCCGAGGTCGTCACCTGCGCTGAATCGTTCCTGGCCGGTAGGCCAATTGACTGGCCACGGCAGTCATTTCATGCTTCATCCTTCGGACCTTCCCTCATCCAAGCTGCACGTCCGGATCGAACCGCGCGCTGCACACAGAAGCAGCCACCCTCAAGTCCGCATCAGCACATCGATCGGTATGAGGTTAACCTGTGTGTTTCATTCCCAGTGTGTGTGTGCAAGGCGCCTGTCGGGATCTAGGCTAGGTAAGAATTGATAAGCCTGCCTCCCGTCTCTTTTTCTGTGCCTTGTAAATAAAAGGCTGTACATTTTGTTCTTTTCAAACCTGTTCGTATCGTCCTTTTCTCCATTGGCCCAGCATCGTCCAAACCGAGTTGACTTTAATCAGGCCAATAAATCACGCAAGGTAATGCCGCGACCCACACCTGCGATCCGTTCGGCACACCATAAGGTGTGGGAACGCGAGGGTTCAATACCCGGTCTTTCTGGCCACGTGTCTTTGAAGGTGTTTGGGTTTAGTGACCAGCAACTCTTCGGCGCGTGGCTGGGAGACTGGCGATTGAAGTTGCTTTGCAACCCGTCGGCCACGAGTTTAGTCGCGGCCGGCAGCCTGTGGACTCAGGGTCTGAGGAGAAACGGGGTCATAAACCCCCCCTTAGTACGTCGACAGACCCAGTATCCGCAACAATATCTATACCTAAGTCCCCTTATTTACAAATTGATTTACCATTGCTTGGATTGTAAGGAACCATGACAAGAGGTGGTCCAACATTGCCTCTGTAAGAGTTACCCTATCCTGAGAAATGAATTTAAAACAAAGAAATTCAGTCAGAATGCCAGCGACGATTCACCTACTTATCCACATGATCAGAAAACACTGTAGAATAATTATGTGGCTTATAATTCTCCCACAGTAGTAGCTGTATTAGCAAAAAAATCTGTTGTATATACGAGTATAGTTGGTAGCAAAAGCTCAACGCGTAAATCAGCCAATCGGGACTTTGCAAAGCAATTTAAACGTTTTGGATGCCAGACTGTTGTAAGGCGCTCATTGTAACCCTGGCCAGAGGAGAGGGTATTGCATTTGAGTCCGTTTATTTCTTTGTCTGTTTCTCTGTTTGTTTGTCTGTTTGTCCGCACAGAATAAATATGATTTTCTCTGCAAACGTTGGTCCGATTGACAGGAAATTTTCACCATAGGTGCAACTCCACGTGTATAATTTTTTTAAATCATAATTATGATGTCATATGTCATGTGATTCGGCTGCCATCTTGGAAAAACCGAAAAGCTTTGCACCTCTATATCTCCAAAAGCGCTGAATAGAAAAAATTGAGACATGGCTCATTGTGAAGAACTCTCCATGGGGAATAAAAATATGTTAATGATGATGTCATAGGTGCTTCCAGTATGACGTCATAATTCGACAAGTACAAAACTTCATCCAATCAAGATGAAATTTCTTGAGCGCCATGTTGGCATAAACTGGTGGAGGGAAAACATAATTATGACGTCATCAGTCACGTGGTTCGGCCGCCATCTTGGAAAAACCGAAAAATTTTGCACCTCTATATCTCTAAAAGGGCTGAATAGAAATAAATTGAGACATGGCGCATTGTGAAGAACTCTCCATGGGGAATAAAAATATGTTAATGATGATGTCATAGGTGCTTCCAGTATGACGTCATAATTCGACAAGTATAAAACTTTATCCGATCAAGATTAAATTTATTGAGCATAATCTAGGAATAAATTAGTTTAGAAAAAAATGATGACGTCATCGGTCACGTGGTTCGGCTGTCATATTTGTTTTAACACAAAAGCCTTAAAAAAACCACTGAAAATACATCCTGGTGAGGGTTTGCAATCTCTGATTGCTCATTTTCTTGTTTCAAACTGCAATTGCAAGCACTGAAATGCATATTGTGCTGTGTGATCTCGAGAAAGCTCTGCAGAGCTTTGACCTGGCACTGCTGCAATTGAAGTCACCAAGCCATAGGATAACGAGCACCATGGCAGCTGATATCTGCCAGATGATGGGGCTTTGCTACAGGGCTCTGGGGGAAAATGACAAGGTACTTTTCAGTTGGTGCCTCAAACTGGCATGCAACTGCGACCCCCTTTGAAGATATTGAATTGAATGAAAAGTGTAAAGTAAATACATCTGTGTAAGATTTTTTTACAACGTGTAAGCCTGTACTTTTTGTGAACAATATAGATGTGCAAGGTTAAACATCCATGAATGGAAATTGAAATGGAAATGGCAGAAAGCCGACAATATGGCCTAGCGTGGCCTGTCAGGTATCCGGAGCGGAGGTGCTTAAGGACGAGCCCCATGACCCCACCAGGTTTCATCAAAACAGGTGTATTTAATGCAGCGACATGGGAAAAGGGGAGAAAAGCATGGCCACACACCGGTGATTACAGGCAACAATAAGTAATTATAACAATGCGCAACCAGTAAAATGAAAGCTTAACAAACCCTCCCTATTCATTCACACAAGGGAACATGGGCTCACAGCATGCTCACCGTCCGCAGGTTCATCAATCCCACGGGGCACGTTCCAATGCTCATGGAATGCACCCATTGGACAGCACAGCCAGACAGATGTCCTTGTATGGGCATATTTTGGCCCGTCTCATTGCCTTGCTATGATCCCACCATCAGCCTGTGGGTCACACTCATTGGCTGAGATATCAGTGAAATTCCACACACGGAATGCGATCATGCGTGAGCCACGCCCATTGGCTATTACATCGGGGAAATTACACACAGAGACGGTTGAATGAAAGGCAAGGTTCAATGATAGAGGGAAGGGGGGCGGGGTGTAGATACAGACACTTGTCCATAGGGGACCTACCTGATTCGAAACATGTGCTCAACATGCTTTATCTTTTACGAGAATTTCACGACACCTGCTCTAACATGTACTATGAAATAAGCAATCCAATATATCCTCCATTTTACCCCTTAGACCAGATCCGTAAAAATATATATATATATAATCCATTGGCAACATTTGCCACAATCCCTCGAGAAAACGTACAACACCGATTTCAAAATGTGCCATTTAATCGTCAATTTTAGAGATTAAAAAGTCTGTACAAGAGTGGTATAACCCACATTTTGGGGAAGGGTGGGACGTAGTACATATAATATACATTTCGTACATACAATGTAAAATTTAGGACCTTGCACAGTCCCATTGATAAGATGAATTTTTAATGCCAATACATTCCGTCCTTACTTATCCAATCTCAACCAAACTTGACAGGATGACGAAGGGTTACACAATGAAGGTTGTAGCGCATTTATTTGCCCCCCTCCCCAAGTGGGTTTTCTCCCCCAGGCGGGGTTTCCCCGCCATTGTTGTCAATGGGGTTGCGTGTTGAGGTGTATATAAATGTTAAATTAGCTTTATCGTGGCGTGTTTCCAAAGACACTTTTCATAACAAAATTAACCCTTTGAGTACGGGATTTTTTGGGGGGATAAAAATACCCCCGGTACGGGATTAATTTGGCATTTTGGTACGGGAATGCAACCACGTACTGACGATCTAGTTATAGGTATAGTCGATGACGTATAGTAACGTCATCCAAACACAAAACCTTTTCACAGGTTGCAGCACTGGACGTCATCCGTACTCAAAGGGTTAATGATAATCGCATATTATTAATGTTATTGCAAAACAATATTAATACTAATAATGTCCCACTTCCCTTCCCCAAGGCATTTTTTCCTGCAGTGACAACGTGTATAAATAGCTTATAGTTATAATGGCGTTTCCGTGTGAGCAACGGCTTCTACAGGAAGTTAAAATGTTATAAACCACAAACACGTATGCTTAGCTTTTTAACAGTCGCTAATGCTCTTTATAACACTAAATGAAGAGATTTGGAGGAATCCCGACATCCGTGAAGTAAGGTTTACATACAGAACTGAGCGAAGATCTACTGTACTCTATATAACCCACAAATGTTGGGTTAATAACATGGCCCTTTCTGCCGCTAACGTGGCATTTTTCGTAGCGAACTTTTGAAACTCGCTCCTGCTGTTTGATACGAAAATGAAAGGGTGAAGCTCGGGTTGTGCTCCTTTACCAAGCAGCTAGCTAGCGCTTACCAAGCCAGCCGTTCCTTAACGGTTTTGAATAGAGTGCTTGCTCGAATGCTTTAACCACCTGGCGATCTCTTCACAAGAAACTTGGTAAATGAACACACACCCAATGTTCTTGAGACCCGGCCATAGATCGACTGTAATCTATCTACCCCAAAGAGGAATGACCCTTCCTGCCCCTCTCGGAGTCTGCGGGTGTACTAGTTCTTAAAATCTAGCTTTAGGCAAGAGCCAAGATCACCTCTTTAAAGTGCGGACGTTAAACCACCTCCCCCTGAGGTCCGTGAGGAGGTCCCTGGACTCCAGGCGGCTTACTCCGTGATGAGGCGACGGACTCCGTGATGAGGTCCCTGGACTCCAGGCGGCTTATTCTCGGAGCTGGGTGGGATCCGAGGATGTGATCCTACCTACTGCCGGGGTCTACAAAGAAGACCACAAGATATTCATCCAGTACCATGGTGCTCTTCTGGGGCCCGGTGTGCTCATGTAACTTGTCTTTCACCACTTGGTCCTCTTCTTGGTACAATGGCCTGAAGGTACTCGGCCTCACGCAGCAGGAGGCTGAAGGACAGGGCCTAGTTTTTCTTTCACCTCTGAGTGGTTGGTGGTATTGCGATCTTCCACCATCGTCAATCTGCTCTTGCTCACTAGGCCTTTGAAGTAAGGCATAATTACTCCATCGGTAACATGGAAACTGTCTATTCCTGATTTTGAAAGCCAAAGGGGGTCGAATTTTTATTATTTTATTTATTTAAATTGCTGCTGTGGTACGGTTATCAAGCAACAAGGTGTGCAGGTTCTTTCTTGCCACCATTTTTTAAAGGTGGAATCCAATCGCTATCCCGACATTTCTACACGTCTATTCACTAGATATTTTATATATTTACTGCACACCAGTTCTGTTTACCTGTAACGTTTTCTGTCTGTATGTTTCTAGTTTTTGGCTGACCTATCAGTTTTCAGGCCTATTGGCCCCATCTGTCCTTTGCTTACTCTGCGATGTTTGTCTCTCCCTTTTTGTTTATTTTCTCTGTCATTTCCCCCCTGGCTTCCCTCCGTTCCTCAAGTAAATGTGTGTGTGTGTGTGTGTGTGTTTGGGTGTGTGTGTGTTTGTGTGTGTGTGTGTATGTGTGTGTATGTGTGTACATACATGTGTGTGTGCTTGTGTCCGTGTGTGTGTGTTTGTGTGTGTGTGTGTGTGTGTGTGTGTGTGTGTCTGTGTGTGTGTGTGTGTGTGTGTGTGTGTGTGTGGTTTTTGTGTGTGTGTGTGTGTATGTGTGTGTGTTTGTGTGTATGTGTGTGTTTGTGTGTATGTGTGTGTATGTGTGTGTGTGTGTGTGTATGTGTGGGTGTGTTTGTGTGTGTGTGTGTGTGTGTGTGTGTGTGTGTGTGTGTGTGTGTGTTCTTGTGTGTGTGTGTGTGTGTGTGTGTATGTGTGTATGTTTTTTGTTTTTTTTTTGTGTGTGTGTGTGTGTGTGTGTGTGTTTTTGTGTGTGTGTGGGTGTGTTTGTGTGTGTGTGTGTGTGTGTGTGCGTGTGTGTGTATGTGTGTTCTTGTGTGTGTGTGTGTGTGTGTGTGTGTGTGTATGTTTTTTTTTGTGTGTGTGTGTGTGTGTGTGTGTGTGTGTGTGTGTGTGTGTGTGTGTGTTAATATGTTAATTAGCAAACAAGCATTGGTAAATGCTACCTTGAGGTACATAAGTGATGTATATAATGTATGATATGTCGGTATGGATGTAGACTTTGTAAGCACAGAACAAGCCCTGATTGTAAGTCATTTCCAGGAGATATCGGCCTTCAAGCATTCCCTGAGTTACGACCCTGAGTTTGTCTCATCACATTACCAACTAGGCCTGAGAAAAGGCCTGAACAGAGGCCTATGGGACCTCAACCAGGCACTAGCTCTCGATTCTCATCTCTACCAGGTGATCAATATGTACAGGTACATAAATTAATCAGCCATGATGTTTCTCCTAAGATTGACACAGCCGTGATCCTAATTACCCAAGGGTAATTAAGCCTGGATAAAATGAATCTTTTGTTCGAAAAACCTGTTTTATTTGTACAGATATTTTACATGAAATATGTTAATCCTGCTTCATTTTCATTGTACCAGCAGCACGTGACCACACAAAACTATCATTGCGTTTTAGGCCCTGGGAACATCATGCTGGAAAGTCAAGCACCTCGTGCTGGTCCTATCGTTGTTTGGGTGCGATGGTGTGTTACGACTCCCAATGGCTTTCTCCTCAGATTAATGATTTCACATCCCAGAACAACAATACTGTTCACTGAACTTACATCAGGACTCATTTATATCACTGAGTCAGGTTCCTGGAGGATAGTCCGTTCAGAAAGTCGTTTGGACAGTTCACTTGGCAAGATGTAAGTTACCTAAAGGCACCATACCTGGTATTCGTTAAGACAGAATTTGGCGCTTCTGAGACCACATTTCATTCACATACCTCAATCAAATATGGTGTACCTGTAATATTGGGCTGACGGCAGACCTCAGATATCGCGTACTCGCCCTTCAGGTGTTTAGTCTGCCTTTGATTTCCCACCTGATGATAAACGGTTACCCTTTAAAATGATTCCCAGGCAGGGCGTTACATCCATGCACACAGGTGAGGCGTTAGGTACAAATAGAGAGTGCTGTCAGAAGGATGGATGTTCAGCCGCTTGCCATTTGTGCATTCACTGGTGGAAGCTAAATATCCCACGGTGTTTTTGCAATTCCGAGCTAGGTGTGAGGCAAGAGTAGGCCATTGTGTACTAGCACCCTGTCCGACTGCCTGATCTCTGCACCGACTTCCGCACACAAAGGCAGTTGTACATCACTCGACCTGTTGTCTGCTTCGAGACTGCTGCAGCAGCACTATAGGCCTGAGCCTGAGCCTCTGGTAAAGAAAATGGATGTTGGATTGGATTGAATATATTGTTACATGCATGGGGGCAGGTGGAGCACGGAATAGGAACGTCAATTCTGTTTATTACCTCCGTCACCAAAGGTACATGGAGGTTATGTTTTCACCCCTGTTTGTCCGTTTGTGAACAAAATATCTCAAAAGGTTGTGGACGGATTCGGACGAAATTTGGCAGAGATGTAGCGTATGTGACAAGGACGAAATGATTCGATTTTGGTGAAGATCCGGATCTGGCTATAAGAATTTTTGTCCCCCATCGCACCACGGAGCGAAAGGGGGACTGTGGTTTTCCCCTCCGTCCGTGTGTGCGTGCGTGCGTCCGTGCGTGCGGACGTGCGTGCGTGCGTCCGTGCGTGCGGACGTGCGTGCGTAAGCGAAGGACCGAATTCTAATTTGGTGTTTGAGTGCAACTCGGCATATGGAAGAACCCCATTGAAAATTAGGTCTCCACGTCAAAATCCAAGATGGCCGCCGCCATGTATGTCTGACGCCATGTATGTCTGAACCTTGTGAGCGAAATATCTTGAAAAATAAACGAACTACTAACTTCTAATCTGGTGTGTGGGTGTATCTACGCACAAGGGAGAACGCTATTGAAAATTGTGTCGCCACGTCAAAATCCAAGATGGCCGCCTTGCGTCTTCCACTTTGTCAACTCACATCACTTCAATGAAGGGGGAGCTAGGCGTAACGCTTATTTAAGTGATTCTTCACCATTGAGTGACATGGCCAACCAGGTGGAGGTATGTTCTCTACTGTGTGCCGTTCTAGTATTTGTATGTGTTTGTACATAAGGTAAGTGCAAAGTCTGCATATGTACTTTGAAGACAAAGTTGTGAGGTGGAATATCATTTTCGGGTTACGTATACATAGGTACTACGTTGTTCATTGGACTGATAGAGAGGTTTGGCCTGATCTGGCTACCTTGTGTGAAGGCACACAAGGTGCTCGACGACAGATAAATGGCCGGTGGGGCTATTTAAAAAGTGCCGTGAGGCTTGGTGTTGGCTTAGCGGTTAGGGTGCCTGCTTGGGATCCTAGGATCCTGGGTTCGAATCCCGGCTTAGCGGTTAGGGTGCCTGCTTGGGATCCTAGGATCCTGGGTTAGAATCCCGGCTTAGCGGTTAGGGTGCCAGCTTGGGATCCGAGGATCCTGGGTTAGAATCTCGGCTTAGCGGTTAGGGTGCCTGCTTGGGATCCTCGGATCCTGGGTTAGAATCCTGGCTTAGCGGTTACGGTGCCTGCTTTGGGTCCTAGCATCCTGGGTTCGAATCCTGCTGTTGGCTTAGCGGTTAGGGTGCCGGCTTGGGATCCTAGGATCCTCGGTTAGAATCCCGGCTTAGCGGTTAGGGTGCCTGCTTGGGATCCTAGGATCCTGGGTTCGAATCCCGGCTTAGCGGTTACGGTGCCGGCTTGGGACGCTAGGATCTTGGGTTCGAATCCCGGTTGATCGCTGAATTAACATCATGGCGGTTGACTCAGCCTGTCATCCTTCGGAGGTCGGCAAATTGAGTACCAGTCACTGGTAAATCCCTGTGTGTCGCAATAGGCGACTAACAGGGTTGGTGGCAGGAAGGGCATCCGGCCATAAAACATTGCTTCAAAAAGGGGACCACGGTGCCCGAAAAAGGCCAACCCCTGCTCTGCGGGGAAAAATGGCCTCTAAAGGCGGTTCTTGAGGGATAAAAGGAATGTTAACATGGGGAGATCGAGAGAGTCAGTATTGGGACGTCACCCGTCTGTAATTCCTTTCAGATGAGCCCAGGTGTAGCCTTGAGAGACCAGGCAACATGCCAACGGATGTGACAGTGCCACCCAAGATTAGCCTACCTTTACTGCCCACTCAGTATCTTCGTCAAACGAGCACTGACATTGAGTCAGTCCTTCACTTTGCCATCGCCCGAGATGTGCCAACTCTCCCCCTTGCACCAGCGCCCAAGAAACCGCTCCTTGTTGGTTTATTTGTTCCGGCTTTCAGGTTCCTTTCTTCTTTTGCCTTCCCTGATATTCCAGCAACTCTTTTCTTTGTAGAGGTCCATGGTCATATCGGGAGGGTAGGGGGAAAGGGTTCCATATTTATTCATTCCTTGATGTGTGTTCTGTGTTCATCTTATGTGGAGATCTGTGGACTTTGTGCCCCAGTCATGTCATTTGTGTGTAGTTATTTATCGAACAGTATTCCCTCCCGATTGATTTTGCTTATTCCATTGTCATGATCTTCATTGGAATATTTAATACCACTACTACTACTTCTGGTGCTGCCTTGAGGTTTGAGGATGATGTCCATCCAGCAAAAATGATGTTGAAGATGATGACCGTGATGACCTGCCTCACATGTCCACAGCCGTATCGGGAGGGAAGGGGGAAAATATTGATGTGATGATGATGATGGCATGGCCAAAAATATTAGCACACTTGCACTTTTTCAAATAATCCACCATTTCTTCCAGAAAATTGTTGAAATGAAAAAATATTTTGGGATCCACATTTGTATTTCTTTGATTTGCAGTAGAACAAAACAAAAAATGTGAAAAAACCACTAAATCTTAACTTATTCCACACAGAAATCCTAAAATGGCCCGGACAATATTATTGGCACCTTTCAGCAGTTGTTAGAAATAATTAGATTTCAAGCAGGTGATTCTCCTTTACTGTGGAATTGAACTCACATGTGGTGAGTTGCAGGTGCCTGCCATATAAAAACCACTCATTCAACCAGTTTGAATAGAGAAAAGCAGACATTCTGCTGTTTTGTGACACTGTGTGCACATCAACGAGCATGGAGAAAAGAAAGAAAACCAGAGAATTGTCTGAGGAGGTCAGACACAAGATTGTAGCAAAGCATGGACAATCTCAAGGCTACAACTCCATCTCCAGAGACCTTGATGTTCCTGTGTCCACGGTACGCAATGTTATCAGGAAGTTTAAGGCCCATGGCACTGCAGCCAACCTCCCTGGACGTGGCCACAAGAGAAACCTTGATCAAAGATTGCAATGAAGGATTGTTCGAATGGTGGAGAAAGCACCTTGATGAACTGCCAGACAGATTCAAGCTGAGCTTCAGACACAAGGTACGACAGTTTCAACTCACACCATTCGTCATCAACTTAATGAAAGGGGGTTCTATGGTAGGAGATCCAGGAGGACCCCAATGCTGAGAGAGAGACACAAGAAATCCTGACTGGAGTTTTCCAAAACACACCTGAACAAGCCAACATCCTTCTGGGAGAATGTCCTGTGGACAGATGAGACCAAATTGGAGAATTTTGGAAAAGCACATCATCTCTATGTTACAGAAAACAAAATGAAGCCTTCAAAGAAAAGAACACCTTCCCTGCAGTCAAACATGGAGGAGGTTCAGTGATGTTTTGGGGTTGCTGTGCTGCCTCTGGCACTGGATACCTTGAATCTGTGCATGAAATCATTAAACCAGGAGATTACCAAGGCATTTTGGAGCGCAATGTTCAACCTGGTGTTAAAAACTGTGTCTTCGTCGAAGGTCACGGGGTCTTGCAGCAGGACAATGACCCCAAATACACTTCACAAAGCTCCCAGGAATGGTTCAAGACAAAACGCTGGACTGTTCTGAAGTGGCCAGCAATGAGTCCAGATCCAAATCCCATTGAACACTTGTGGGGAGATCTGAAAACTGCAGTTGGGAGAAGGCACCCTTCAATTCTGGGAGAACTGTAGCAGTTTGCACAAGAAGAGTGGGACAACCTGCCAGTAGAGAGGTGGAGGAAGCTCATTCATGGCTGTAGGAAGCGCTTGACTGCACTTATTTTATCCAAAGTCTGTGCTACCAAATATTAAGTCCAGGGTGTCAATAATTTCGTCAATGCAATTTGCTTTTATTTTTCTGATTTAAAAGGATATATTAGGTTCTGAATCAAAAACAAAGGTTCTGTAATATTAACAGTGAAATAAAGAATTGTGGAGACCAAATACTTTTGTCAATGTCAACTTATTTTTAGAGAAAATTGTGAGTTATTTGAAAAAAGTGCGAGGGTGCCAATATTTTTGGCCACAACTGTATTTATTAAAGACGTCGATTTCTGCAGGGCTCCCATGGTCCACCATCAACTCAGTTCTAGTGAAACGACCTAAATCCAGGATCACTACTCACCTCCACTCCTTTATTCCTCTTTTCTCCTGTCTGTGGATCCCAACCACTGGAGCCTGATATACGTCTGATTTCTCGTCTGCTGTTATTTTTGAACTCCTGCAGTGTGTGTGGGTTGTTTTAGTAGACTTTAGTTTTGAGGGACTCCCATAGGTAATAGTTGGGAGGAGACCGATCTTGGGAGTAGGGAGGCCATGGATTGTGCTTCCATCGATAACCTTTCTCTCTTATTTATTTTGTTTTGGTGCTGCGGTAACTGTTTCTTGAATAGATACAGTTTCAGATCATCATGTATGATGTTCCAACCAGCTGGGCAAGTCGGCGTGTCGACATTTTCGGAGAAGCCTGAAAAGCTTCTCTTAGAGTCTCTATGTTGTCGAGTTTCTTCATTGAACGTTTTTGACCACTTTGTCCTTTAATTTGGACTTTTTTTTGTATACAAAATTGAGGCTCGTGTAAGAGCTAGCACATTAAACACACATGAGCACATAAAACACAAAAAAACAGAAACGGACACAAAACAATAAAGGGAGGGGGAGACAAGATTGGGAGAGAGCGGGAAGCACACAAGCGCAACAGTACCAGACATCGGGAGATCTGTGCAAGGGAGAGGGCTGTGGGGGGGGGGAGGGGGACGTCAGGGGGGGGGGAGTGGGTGGGAAGGGGTACACGGTATAAACCAAATTGACACTACTAGGAATTTCAGGAATGAAGTCGGAGATTGAAAGAGGTAGATTTGGGGTGTAGAAAAGATCAAGGTTTTGGATGGGGGAGGATAAGAGATGGTGGTGAACAGCTGTTTTAAAGACCTGGAGGGAGTTGTGGGATTGAAGGGAGTGAGGGAGTTTGTTCCAGAGGCGCGAGAAAAGAGGAATGAAAGAGTGAAGGTGAGCAGAGAGCCGAGATTTCGGCAGTTTAACCATAAGAGGGTTGCTGGTAGTTCTTCCACGTCCTGCAGGAATAATTGGGGGACAGAGCACAGAGAGAGCGGGGGAGCTATGCCAGAGAGGAGTCGGTAGAAGACAGAAAGACCACCAACCTGCCTGCGGTGAGTGAGTGAAAAGCCCTCAGAATCAGCTTATCGCGGGAGATTCCAATGATCCTGAAGGCTTTGGTTTCAACAGCGTGAAGACGAGCTAGGTGTGAGGCAGGACCACCGGCCCAGATGGGAGAGCACTATTCCATTGAGCTGCGGATGAAAGCCTTGTATGTGGTGAGGAGCTCAGAGGTGCCAAGGACGGACTTCATACGACGGAGGATGCCCAGTTGGCGACTGGCTTTGGAGGCCAGCTTGGAAATGTGGTTTTCCCAGGAAAGATCATGGCAGACAGTGAGCTTGAGTGACAGAATGTCTTCAAGAGGATTGTTCAGAAAGTGGATGGGAGGGTTTTCCAGACGGTATTTTTGGAGAGACATAGTGAGAGTGTGAGATTTGTCAGGATTGAAAGACATGTTCCACTTGTTTGACCAGTCTGTGATTTTGTCCAGGTCTGCAGAGATTGAAGAGGCTGCAGACTGCCGATCTGAGGGATGACCTATGGAGCGGCAGAGAGTGGAGTCATCAGCAAAGAGATAGAGAGGATTTTCCAGAGAGCAGAAAGATCATTGATGAAGACCAGAAATAGCACAGGGCCCAGAACCCTACCTTGGGGAACTCCAGCCAGAACAGGTAGAGGAGATGAGAGAAATCCATTCAGGGCCACACGTTGACTGCGAGCGGAGAGGAAGTCCGCAAACCATGCGTGGAGATTTCCATGGATACCATAGGAGGAGAGTTTGGAGAGCAGAGCAGAGTGCCAGACCGTATCGAAGGCACGAGATCGAGTCTTTCACATTTGCAGTGTCTCTCAAAACCTTTGAACATCTCGCTTGATTGGTTTGTATTGTGGAATTCTTGCATTTTGATAGACCATACAAAACTGCCTCTGTGTAGAAACATGACTCTTTCACACAAAAAAGTCTCCAAAATGAGCGTCTGCTGGGGCACAGAGATATTATTCGACACGACTGAAACTTCTGTGGACAAAAAAAAACCTTTAAACCTTGTTCTTTAGCCAACCTGAAAATAAAAAGGTGACGTTAGTAAAATTTTGGCTGCTGTTTGAAAAGTTGCACATCATTTTGAACCTTCCTGTGTCTACATTTCTTTCTTTTTTCACTTATTAAGGCAAATAAGTAAAAATCTTCTGATGGGCCGAAATTTGCTATTTCTGATACTTGAGTGATTTTTCGAAAGCATTGCAATGTTACACATTTTTCAAGTTGTGTATTCCTCATTATTCTGCATTTGAAATGCTACATGACGTGCATCATGAGCAGTGCAGTCACCAATTGGCACGAGGTTTGAGCGTATCGTTTGAGAGGTCAAAAGTCGAGCCTTAAGATGGATTTATTCACTGCACATTCAATTTATTTTTGAAAATTAATTTAGCGACATTCCACAGCGTCTTTTGAGTGCGGGAGTGGTGGTGGTGGTGGTGGGATAGGGGAGGATCATCGGGAGTGGGGTGGTGGTGGTGGGATAGGGGAGGATCATCGGGAGCGGGGGTGGTGGTGGTGGGATAGGGGAGGATCATCGGGAGCGGGGGTGGTGGTGGTGGTGGGATAGGGGAGGATCATCGGGAGCGGGGGTGGTGGTGGTGGGATAGGGGAGGATCATCGGGAGCGGGGGTGGTGGTGGTGGGATCGGGGAGGATCATCGGGAGTGGGGTGGTGGTGGCGGGATAGGGGAGGATCATCGGGAGTGGGGTGGTGGTGGCGGGATAGGGGAGGATCATCGGGAGCGGGGGTGGTGGTGGTGGGGTCGGATCATATTATCCTTGAAATGTCCAAAACAATGGCGTCGAAACTGGATATGTGTTTGAATTTCGATTTGACATCGTGAAATAATTGAATGATCAATCAAAATCATCACTGTTACCTATTTCATTCTGCAGTTGGAAGGTCATTGTATGGCGACGAAGAGGTCAAATGCGCTACATGTCTTTAATGAAATGTTTGAAATCACTCATCTATCTATAATTCCAGTAATCTCTGTACGTTTGTACGTTTGTACGTTTGTCTGTCTGTGACCGCTGTTTCTCGACAACCACGGGTCCGATATACTTTTAACTTGCCAGGTATATTGCTGGGGACCCGAGGATGTGCCTTTTCAAGGTTTCATATTAATCGGACAATTACTTACCGAGCTATGTACAAAAAACGATTCAACCAATCAGAGAGCAGCGAACGATCGCGTGTGCCGGCGTTGCGAATGGACCAAACCATTCCATGTAAATAGAGGGGGGGGGGTTCTGTGGTCGTTGCGAATGGACGAAACCATTTCATGTAAATAGAGGGGGGGGATTGTCACTGTACTCGCAAGCCGTTCGCCGTTCGCTTTGGCGTTGCGAATGGACCAAACCATTTCATGTAAATAGAGGGGGGGGATATAATTTTAGATAGATATATAGTACGGGCATATATATAGTACGGGCATGCCCTAGTCTATCTATAATTCCAGTAATCTCTGTACGTCTGTACGTTTGTACGTCTGTTTGTTTGTCTGTGGCCGCTGTTTCTCGACAACCACGGGTCCGATATACTTTTAACTTGCCAGGTATATTGCTGGGGACCCGAGGATGTGCCTTTTCAAGGTTTCATATTAATCGGACAATTACTTACCGAGCTATGTCCAAAAAACGATTCAACCAATCAGAGAGCAGCGAACGATCGCGTGTGCCGAACGTGGAGGACACACTCTGCCTCGGATGGCACATTTGAGAGCGTATTCATTTATTTCACGTTTGCAAACTATGTTGGCGTTAAACTATGTTTTAAAACTAATAAAACCGAATTTGCGATTCATTCGCTTTCCTGCGCGTTTGTGCACGCGATGGCGATTTCTTTACCAAACTCCGGAAGCCATTCGCTTTGGACCAAACCATTGCATGTAAATAGAGGGGGGGGGGGGATTGTCACCGTACTCGCAAGCCGTTCGCTTTGGACCAAACCATTTCATGTAAATAGAGGGGGGGGATATAATTTTAGATATAGATATAGTACGGGCAATGCCCTAGTCTATCTATAATTCCAGTAATCTCTGTGGCATGCCCTAGTCTATCTATAATTCCAGTAATCTCTGTACGTCTGTACGTTTGTACGTCTGTTTGTTTGTCTGTGACCGCTGTTTCTCGACAACCACGGGTCCGATATACTTTTAACTTGCCAGGTATATTTCTGGGGACCCGAGGATGTGCCTTTTCAAGGTTTCATATTAATCGGACAATTACTTACCGAGCTATGTCCAAAAAACGATTCAACCAATCAGAGAGCAGCGAACGATCGCGTGTGCCGAACGTGGAGGACACACTCTGCCTCGGATGGCACATTTGAGAGCGTATTCATTTATTTCACGTTTGCAAACTATGTTGGCGTTAAACTATGTTTTAAAACTAATAAAACCGAATTTGCGATTCATTCGCTTTCCTGCGCGTTTGTGCACGCGATGGCGATTTCTTTACCAAACTCCGGAAGCCGTTCGCTTTGGACCAAACCATTGCATGTAAATAGAGGGGGGGGATTGTCACCGTACTCGCAAGCCGTTCGCTTTGGACCAAACCATTTCATGTAAATAGAGGGGGGGGGGATATAATTTTAGATATAGATATAGTACGGGCAATGCCCTAGTTTTCTAAATGAACGGAAGTTGATCATTGAAATCGGATATCTTTTGATTTGATGGGTTCAGTGAACTATTTTTAATTCCATTTTGCAGCTTTTATGCCACAATGTGTCATATAAAATCGTTTTATTTCGCCATTATTATAATTGTATATTCAACTATACTATAGGTCTGTTATGTATCCCATGTGATCCACCGTTTCGATGCTCTTTGCGATGATGCAATTGTCATTGATCATTGATGTGCACATGAACAAATTACACTCATGTCACGCACGATTTATACCATAACCCTGGATTATCTGTTTCACCACGGTGTGCACCAATGGCATCGCATGGTAACCTACGCGGCATCGCATGGTAACCTACAAGCATCGCATGGTAACCTACGCGGCATCGCATGGTAACCTACAAGCATCGCATGGTAACCTACGCGGCATCGCATGGTATCCTACGCGGCATCGCATGGTAACCTAGGTGGCATCGCATGGTAACCTACGCGACATCGCATGGTATCCTACGCGGCATCGCATGGTAACCTACAAGCATCGCATGGTAACCTACGCGGCATCGCATGGTATCCTACGCGGCATCGCATGGTAACCTAGGTGGCATCGCATGGTAACCTACGCGACATCGCATGGTATCCTACGCGGCATCGCATGGTAACCTAGGTGGCATCGCATGGTAACCTACAAGCATCGCATGGTAACCTACGCGGCATCGCATGGTATCCGACGCGGCATCGCATGGTAACCTATGTGGCATCGCATGGTAACCTACGCGGCATCGCATGGTATCCTACGCGGCATCGCATGGTAACCTAGGTGGCATCGCATGGTAACCTGCGCGACATCGCATGGTAACCTAGGCGGCATCGCTTGGTAACATACGCGGCATCGTACGGTAACCTACGCGGCATCGCATGGTAACCTACGCGACATCGCATGCTAACCTACACGACATCGCATGGTAACCTACACGGTAAATGCTTTCGCAGGTGAATGACTGGTCGTTTCTCAGAAGCTTTTCATTAAGTCTTTTCAATCTTCCAACTCACTCATGTGAAACCTCAGGCTCAGTTTCCTTTAGTTATGAACCGTGACGTCACGCCATGCAACAGGAATGAATGGATGCTGATGTATTTCCTTTTCCCCCAAAATGTGGAATATACTTTGTGCTTTTGTTCGTGCTTTCCTGTCTCCTTTATTGTGCACCCGACTCTAATATTTTTTCATGTCCCAAAGTCACCTCTGTGCCATTCCCCATTGTTAAAATAATACGAGTGACTAAGTCTGGACTATTTTGCACTCTCAACGCACACCCACCAAGGTCGATGCATGCTTGACAACATCTTTCAGGCTTTTCCCATTCTCAAAATGATGGTTCATCCCAGAGTATAACGAGGAATAAATCACTGGTAAATATAGGGGATGAGGAACAAAACAGTGGGTCCGAGGCCCCAGGTCTGCAGGACTTCATTGAGAGGACAACCTCATGATTTTGGGCCCTTGATGTCATTCACAGTCGATGTTTTTTAATGTGAACGTGCATATTATCGTGTGGCAAACGGACAGCCTTGTTGTCTCCCTTTTTTAATGGTTTCCGACTTTTTTTTAGCAATCAAATGGAGGAAGGTGGGCGCAAGATTGTCCCCCCCACACCTCTGTTTCTAGAGGTCATTTTGTTTCCTTGTACTGAATATTTCTCATTCGGAATTTCCCATTACACGTCAGCCGGAGAGATGCTGAATATACAACCGGGACCGAGGAGGTTGCATCGGGGCGGAGGAGGACATCTTGACCCACCTTACTCAAATCATATCACCTGAGAACGCCGCTCGATCGGTATCTCATTAATATCCCAAAATATCTTGACCCTTTGTACTCGACTGAGAGAGGTTTTGAATTCCTCACGACGAGCTCTGTTTGCACATTCCTTTACCTGGGACTGTTGCTTCCAATTCCCAGTAACCTGTACTTCAAAGGAATTTTGAGGCTTCATATATAAATACACACATCATGGAAATGCATTGCAGCATTTGTCCCAAATATAATTACCTGACATCATTTATGGCACTTAGAGTGCGAGATATTTTTCAAACATGCCAGTTACTGCGTGGAGCTTAATGGACATCACTCAACCCTTATTATTACATCCTCGCCGTTTCCCATGTTTTGGAGGATCGTGGCACGACTCGAGAAGATCCTAGATGAAAGTTCAAACGTCGAGGAATCCTTTCACCGAGTCGGAGATTGTGTTTCTGGCTTGGAACACTTTGATTACAAACCATGTCACCACCAAATCACAACACCTGTCCATACATCGTTCTTCCTCAGACGCTGTTGTCTGAATTACTTTCCCCGTCACGTTCCAACATGTCAGAAACAACAGCCAGAAAGAAAGTGGTGAATGTGACATTCAATTCACATTTCATCGAGTCTCCAAAATACATTTGCAAGTCAGTTAACCCTTTGAGGACCACAAACATGTTGAAATCAAAATAAAGACCAACGAAATTAATTCGTAAAGACCAATGAAATCAAAATAAAGACCAACGAAATAGTTCGTAAAGCCCAATGAAATCAAAATAAAGACCAACGAGATGGTATTCAAACAATACTTACCCTGCGCAGTCAACTTATTGTGAGCCAACTCTTCTGTTTTTGAACATTTTTTTTCTTTGATCCAATATGGCTGCCAGACCACGTGAGCGATGACATCATACATTTATATTCTCTGATATAATTGTTGCATAGATCACGACCAATACATTTCAAACTGATCAGACTAAGCGTTGTCCCTGTCGAATTATGACGTCATAAATATGGCACCAATGACGTAACGTTAACAACACCTTTTCCCTATATGGACTTATTTACAAGAAAACATAGGATTGTGGTGCTGTGCACACACGACTCGATTGCCAGAGAGGTAGGCCACAACGCGTTGGTACAAACAGTCTTTATTAAGAGCTCGCACTTCAGCACTGGGCGGGCTCGAGCTTAGAGCCCGCATATATGTCCCGAGGCCACGCCTTGTCCCCGGGCGTGGCCGATCGGTCGAAAGGCGGGGCATGCGCTTTCGTTCCCTGCCTAGACGATCGCGCCACCCACTGGTGCGCGGAAGTATTGTCCCTTGTGCCCGCCACACGCGCCCCCCCCAGAATTCCCACGCACATGAAGGGTGAGTTTGCGGGGAATCCAGATGACCCGGCCGAAACAACCCCCTGGCGATGGGTGCAGGGCTGGGGGGTAGCGGGACGGCGAGTCTGGGAGGTGCCGGGGGGGGGGGGGGGGCGGCCTTGACGCGGAGGCAGAGCTGCTTGCGGGGGTTGGTCCAGATCGAGGTGGGCCGGCTTGAGGCGGTCCACGGAGATGCGATCCGGGGCACCGACGATGTCGATGGTGAAATATTTGTCCCCGGTCTCCAGCACGCGGAAGGGCCCGTCGTACGGGGGCCGTAGCGGTGCCCGGTGGGCGTCGTGCCGGACGAAGACGTACTCCACCGTGCGAAGCTCCGGGGCGACGTGGGAAGACGGGCAACCGTGGTGTGCCGTCGGCACCAGGGCGAACCTCCGGGCGGTCTCCTGAAGGGCGGAGCGCTGTTGCGCCGTGGACCAAGGAGCCGTGGAGTCGGGGATAAATTCGCCCGGTACCCGCAGTGGTTGCCCGAAGACCAGCTCCACCGAGGACGCGCGCAGGTCATCCTTGGGCGCCGTCCTGAGGCCCAGCAGGACCCAGGGGAGCCTGTCGGCCCAGCTGCCGTCGCGGAGGCTGGCCCGGAGCGCGGCCATCGAGCGATGAAAGCGCTCGCACAGGCCATTGGCCTGCGGGTGGTAGGCCATGGTGCGGTGTAGCTTCACGCCGAGCCATTGCGCCACCGCGGCCCAGAGCTCCGAGGTGAACTGGGGGCCGCGGTCGGACGAGATGTCCGAGGGGGCACCGAACCGGGCAACCCAAGTGGCGATGAAGGCTTGCACCACATCAGCTGCAGACGTCGCCGCCAATGGGACGGCCTCCGGCCACCGTGTGGTGCGGTCCACCATGGTGAGGAGGTGGGTGAACCCCCGCGAGGGGGGCAGAGGTCCCACCAGGTCGACGTGCACGTGGTCGAACTGACGCTCGGGCACCGCAAACGGGGCCAACGGGGCCTGGGTGTGGCGGTGGACCTTTGCGCGCTGGCACGCGAGGCACGTCCTGGCCCAGTCGCGGACGTCCTTCCTGAGGCCATGCCAGACGAACTTCGCCGCGACGAGCTTCTGGGGGGCCTTCGTGCCCGGGTGGGAGAGGCCGTGGATGGCGTCGAACACTGGGCGCTGCCAGCCAGCGGGCACGATGGGGCGAGGCCGGCCGAGGGAGACGTCGCACAGGAGGGCCATGCCCGCGGCGTCGAACGGCACCTCGGTGACGCGGAGGCCCGTGACGGCGGTCCGCAAGGCCTGGACGCTGGGGTCGGCGGTCTGGTCCTCCGCCATCCGGGCATAGTCGATCCCGAGGTGGACCGCGTGCGCGACGGACTGGGAAAGGCAATCCACCACCGGGTTGTCTTTACCCGCCACGTGACGGATGTCCGTCATATACTCGGACACGGCAGAGAGGTGACGCTGCTGCCGTGCCGACCATGGCTCGGTGACCTTGGCCATCGCGAACACAAGGGGCTTGTGGTCGACGAAAGCCATGAACGAGCGGCCCTCCAGCAGATGGCGGAAGTGTCGGACCGCCAGGTGGAGCCCGAGCAGCTCGCGATCGAAGGTGCTGTAGCGGCGTTCGTGCGGGCGAAGCTGCCGGCTAAAAAACGCCAGCGGTTGCCAAGCACCACGCACCCACTGCTCGTGCACCGCGCCCACCGCGTAGTCTGACGCGTCGGTGGTGAGGGCGATCGGCGCATCGGGCGCCGGGTGCACCAGCATGGTGGCGTTGGCCAGGGCCAGCTTTGCGCCCGCAAACGCCGCGGCCATCGGCTCCGACCAGGCGATGTCACCTTTGCCCGGCTTGCCCCAGAGGGCCTCGTGCAGGGGGGGGGGGAGGAGCTGGGCGACGTGGGGCACGAAGCGGTGGTAAAAAGTTACCATGCCCAGGAACTCCTGGAGCCCCTTGATCATGCGGGGTCGCGGGAAATCCCCGACTGCCTCCACCTTGGCCGGTAAAGGGACGGCCCCGTGTCTGGTGATGCGGTGCCCCAAGAAGTTGATGGTGGCGACGCCGAAACGGCACTTTGCGGGGTTGATGATTAGGCCATGCTGGCCCTGGCGTTCGAAAAGCATGCGGAGGTGGAGCAGGTGCTCCTCCCGGGACGCGCTCGCGACTAGGATGTCGTCCAGGTTGACAAAGAGGAAAGGTAAGTCGCGCAAGACGCTGTCCATAAGCCATTGGAACGCCTGGGCCGCATTCTTCAACCCGAAAGGCATTCTCAGGAACTCGAAGAGGCCTAAAGGGGTGATGACGGCCGTCTTCGGGACATCGCCCGGTTGTACGGGGACCTGGTGGTAGCCCCGGATGAGGTCCACCTTGGAAAACACGGTCGTGTTTGCCAACCGGGCGGAAAAGTCCTGGATATGCGTGACCGGGTAGCGGTCGGGGGTGGTGGCATCATTTTGGCCGGCGGTAGTCCCCACACGGCCGCCATCCCCCGCCGGGCTTCGGCACAATGTGCAGAGGAGAAGCCCAAGCGCTGTTGGAGCGCCGTACGATCCCCAGCCGCTCCAGCGTGGCGAACTCCGCTTTCGCCACCGCGAGCTTCGTGGGGTCGAGTCGGCATGCCCGGGCATAGACCGGCGGCCCGACTGTGGGTATATGGTGCTCCACTCCGTGTTTGACGGCCACCGCTGACGGGGAAACTGGCTAGGAGGCGGGTAAAGTCGTCCGCTGCCGGAAGCTTGCAAACTAAACTCGCCGGGACGGAACCTTCCAGCAGGCTGCTTGGCAAGCCGCTCAGTGAGCCGCTCAGCGAACAAGCGAGCGAGCTGAAGGTTTCGGCCTGGACGAGACATCTGCGCTTCACGTCGACCAACAGCCCATGCGCACATAGGAAGTCCGCGCCCAGCAAGGCCATTGGCACGCTGGCGGTCACAAACGACCATTGAAAGCGCTGCCCTCCGAACCGCAGTGAGAGGCAATGCTTCCCGAATGTGCGGATGGGTATACCGTTGGCGGCAAGCAAAGCGGGGCCCCGGCCCGCGGCTTGCTTGTCGGACGTGGAGGCGGGGAGGACGCTTACCTTCGCTCCTGTGTCGCAAAGGAAACGGTGCCCAGACAAGGTGTCCGTGATGAACAGGAGGCTGCCAGAATGGCCGATGCTCAGGGCCGCTAATGAGCGCCGGCCCGGTCGTTTCCCGACCCGTCGAAAGAGCACGGCGGGCGACACGCTTTAGCCTTGCGGCCGAACCTGGCGTGGTAGTAGCACCAGGTTTGCGGCGGTGACGGCCGTGGCGGCCGTGGTGGTGGCGGCGGCGGTAGTGGGCGGGGCGCAGCAGCGGCCACGAGGGAAGCCGGGGGCGCTGTAGCCTCTGCCCCGGGATCCACTACAGCAGCATCGTAAACCGACCGCGTGTCGCAGGCCGCGAAAAACCTGTCGGCCTCTCTGGCCAGGTCGCGGGGTTCCGTGATTTTGGAACCGGCCAGCGCGAGGCGCACCTGTATCGGTAGCTGGCGGAGGAAAAGCGCGCGAAACAAGAAATCCGGGCGCTGGTCTCCAAGCAGCGACAGCATGTAATCCATCCGGACAGATGGTCGTCTGTCGCCGAGGGTGGGAAGGTCCAGGAGGCAGTCGGCCCGTTCGATCTCCGTGAGCCCGAACGTGGCGAGGAGGAGATGTTTAAGCGCCTCGTACTTGTTGTCGCCCGGCGGGCGCCGAAGGATGGAGACGACTCGTGCGGCAGTGCCGGGCCCGAGGGCGGCGACCACGTGGTAGTACCGGGTCTCGTCTGCCGTGATGCCTCGGAGCTGAAATTGGGCTTCGGCCTGCACAAACCAAACGTCGGCTTGTGCTTCCCAAAACTCCAGGAGTTTGACGGCGATGGCGTTGGTAGCCATGGCGCGTTCGGTGGTCAGCAACGGCTGAACCAATCGGGGTCACCAGTGTGGTGCTGTGCACACACGACTCGATTGCTAGAGAGGTAGGCCACAATGCGTTGGTACAAACAGAGTCTTTATTAAGAGCTTGCACTTCAGCACTGGGCGGGCTCGAGCTTAGAGCCCGCATATATGTCCCGAGGCCACGCCTTGTCCCCGGGCGTGGCCGATCGGTCGAAAGGCGGGGCATGCGCTTTCGTTCCCCGCCTGGACGCTCGCGCCACCCACTGGTGCGCGGAATTATTGTCCCTTGTGCCCGCCACAGGTTTAGCATATTTAATTGAGTTTCTAGGTTGACTAGAAGCCGAGATAGCGCAAAATATGTATTTTAGGGCGGCCATTATGAAAATCCAAAATGGCGGCCATGCAGGTGTCTGTGCAAATGCCAACATTGATTTTCGGATTCTCCTTGCTCTGATGATTCCAAAAATGTACAGGTTTGCTAATCTCCCAAAATTTTGAACGAAATAATATTTGTCAACAAATTGAACCGGACTATTTGTTCATGCGGAGAACTTTACACACACAGAGCAGGAAATACCATTTTATCCATATTCTCAGTTAGACAAGTCGCACCTCTTCCACGGAACGAAATGATACATTAGTGGTGGATTGCCCACGGCCTATCTACTATATCAGAGCCGTTGGTCTGTGTCGCCATTTTTCTCAGAGATGGCTGAACGGTTTCTTCGTCAAACTTTCAGAGGTTCATCAGTGATGTACTGATGTTTTGTGATAAGTGTTTCGTGATATATGTGATAATATCACACTTATTCGTGTGATAAGTGATGTATTTATCACATTGCCTGGGAGTGTTTTAGGCAAAAAAAAAAAAAAAAACTTTTGTTTTGTTGGATTTTTTTTTTTATCGCTCTATCGTGCCTGTCTTTTTTGATTAATGACAGTTATATACAAGTACACATTTGCATAAATAAATACAAAACAATTACCAGACATTTGAACATAAATAATAAAACCATTCCGGAAGTAGTCAAAGTTGGTGATAAGGCTTCTTCTTCTTCCTGATAGTCATCATACTTCACTCAGAAACGTGATGAACGGTACATTCAGCAGCAGATATTCAATGAAAAGGTAAAATGATGATTTTACATTTGTGATGGATTCTGATTTTGATGTAATTGCTTTTCCTTTACATTTGCCCTCATTTCAAATATGTTAATGTTTCTTTTTCGCTTCAGCACCGCTGGGTACTCCAGCTATAAAGGCTTTATACTTTACTCGGGGTACAAATACAAATACAACTTCCTCTGGGGGGTAACATAGGCTGCCTCATTCGAGGGTGTGGGGGGCCGGGAGAGGGGCGTAAATTCTCGATGTAAATGTGTGCCGTGTAGCGCCACCTGGTGAAGGTGGCAGGGGGTATTACAATTTACTTTTTTACCTGGGCAACACTGAGGTTATGAAGCACTCTTTGCACAGGAAAATCTTTCCTCATTCGCTTCCCCCCAACCCCCTCCCCCCTCGCCCAAAACGGAGGGGCCTGTCAAAGCCACCCGACCCCCCAAAATATGTATATGTTGTATATCTTTCCTCTCTCCCCTCCCCGCCCCCTTCCACTCCACCCACTCCCTTCCTCACCGCTCCCTCTCCTCCTTTCCACCCCTCCCTGTGGAAAGACTTGAAGATTCCTGCTCACCAACGCTCCCCATCCAACTTGACAGAGCTTGAGCAAATCTGCAATCTGAAGAATGGGAGAAACTCCCCAAATCCCAATGTACAAAGCTGATCGATGTTCCCAAGAAGAATAGAAACTGTAATCACTGCCAAAGTTGCTTCAATGAAGTATTGACTCAGGGGGTTGAATACTTATGTAAATTAGATATTTCTGGGTTTCGTTTTCAATTATTTTGTAAAAATATCGAATTAGTAAAACAGTAAAAATATCCACATTGATATTATGGGGTATTATGTGTAGATCAGTCACAAAAAATCTTAATTTAATCCATTTTAACTTCAGACTGTAACACAACAAGATGTGAAACAGGACAAGGTATTTGAATTCTATCTGAAGGCACTGAATATCGTGTGGTAACAAATCCACATTATTATGGGAAGGGAAAAGGGTGAGGTGGCTACAAGCATTTCCCATCCCAATTCCTGTGTGATCGGGAAGGAGAATTCTCTTCATATTGAATTTCCGATGTTGTGAATGAATGATGGTTTCCACGCTTCCAGCACTGATACACAGTTAATCTGCTGTAATGGCACACGCTCTGATCTGATCGTTGCATGCATTCATGTTCATCCTCACATGCTCTGATCTGATCGTTGCATGCATTCATGTTCATCATCACATGCTCTGATCTGATCGTTGCATGCATTCGTGTTCATCATCACATGCTCTGACCTGATTGTTGCATGCATTCGTGTTCATCATCACACGCTCTGATCTGATCGTTGCATGCATTCATGTTCATCCTCACATGCTCTGATCTGATCGTTGCATGCATTCATGTTCATCATCACATGCTCTGATCTGATCGTTGCATGCATTCGTGTTCATCATCACATGCTCTGACCTGATTGTTGCATGCATTCGTGTTCATCATCACACGCTCTGATCTGATCGTTGCATGCATTCATGTTCATCATCACATGCTCTGACCTGAGCGTTGCATGCATTCGTGTTCATCATCACATGCTCTGATCTGATCGTTGCATGCATTCGTGTTCATCATCACACGCTCTGATCTGATCGTTGCATGCATTCATGTTCATCCTCACATGCTCTGATCTGATCGTTGCATGCATTCATGTTCATCATCACATGCTCTGATCTGATCGTTGCATGCATTCGTGTTCATCATCACATGCTCTGACCTGATTGTTGCATGCATTCGTGTTCATCATCACATGCTCTGATCTGATCGTTGCATGCATTCGTGTTCATCATCACGCGCTCTGACCTGATTGTTGCATGCATTCGTTTTCATCATCACACGCTCTGACCTGATCGTTGCATGTATTCATGTTCATCATCACACGCTCTGACCTGATCGTTGCATGGATTCATGTTCATTATCACACGCTCTGACCTGATTGTTGCATGCATTCATGTTCATTATCACACGCTCTGACCTGATTGTTGCATGCATTAATGTTCATCATCACACGCTCTGACCTGATCGTTGCATGCATTCGTGTTCATCATCACACGCTCTGACCTGATCGTTGCATGCATTCGTGTTCATCATCACATGCTCTGACCTGAGCGTTGCATGCATTCGTGTTCATCATCACACGCTCTGATCTGATCGTTGCATGCATTCATGTTCATCATCACATGCTCTGACCTGATCGTTGCATGCATTCATGTTCATCATCACATGCTCTGACCTGAGCGTTGCATGCATTCATGTTCATCATCACATGCTCTGATCTGATCGTTGCATGCATTCGTGTTCATCATCACATGCTCTGATCTGATCGTTGCATGCATTCGTGTTCATCATCACACGCTCTGACCTGATCGTTGCATGCATTCGTGTTCATCATCACACGCCCTGACCTGATCGTTGCATGCATTCATGTTCACTATCACACGCCCTGACCTGATCGTTGCATGGATTCATGTTCATTATCACACGCTCTGACCTGATTGTTGCATGGATTCATGTTCATTATCACACGTTCTGACCTGATTGTTGCATGGATTCATGTTCATCACCACACGCTCTGACCTGATTGTTGAATGGATTCATGTTCATCATCACACGCTCTGACCTGATTGTTGCATGGATTCATGTTCATCATCACATGCTCTGACCTGATTGTTGCATGGATTCGTTCTCATCATCACACGCTCTGACCTGATTGTTCCATGGATTCGTTCTCATCATCACACGCTCTGACCTGATTGTTGCATGGATTCGTGTTCATCATCACACGCTCTGACCTGATTGTTGCATGGATTCATGTTCATCATCACACGCTCTGACCTGATTGTTGCATGGATTCGTGTTCATCATCACACGCTCTGACCTAATTGTTGCATGCATTCATGTTCATCATCACACGCTCTGACCTGATTGTTGCATGCATTCATGTTCATCACCACACGCTCTGACCTGATTGTTGCATGCATTCATGTTCATCATCACACGCTCTGACCTGATCGTTGCATGCATTCATGTTCATCATCACATGCTCTGACCTGATCGTTGCATGCATTCATGTTCATCATCACATGCTCTGACCTGATTGTTGCATGCATTCATGTTCATTATCACACGCTCTGACCTGATTGTTGCATGCATTAATGTTCATCATCACACGCTCTGACCTGATCGTTGCATGCATTCATGTTCATCATCACACGCTCTGACCTGATTGTTGCATGCATTCATGTTCATCATCACACGCTCTGACCTGATTGTTGCATGGATTCGTGTTGATCACCACACGCTCTGACCTGATTGTTGCATGGATTTGTGTTCATCATCACACGCTCTGACCTGATTGTTGCATGGATTCGTGTTCATCATCACACGCTCTGACCTGATTGTTGCATGCATTCGTGTTCATCATTCATTCATGATTTTTTGGTTGAGCCTTTTCTCTCCTACTCAGACAACTCTGTGTGACACACAAAACACCAAACTATAACCAACTAATAATCTGTACATTTGTTAGTTTGACATTTTTTATTCAACCGGAACTTAATTACACAACTGCTGCCCCCAAGTATATGACACACTGATTGCTGCCATCTTGTAAATACCCACAATACTTTGCACAGCTGTGACCTCACTTCACATGGGAGTTGCACAGATGCTGCCACTGCAGTACCATCCCATCAACCTTATCAATGAGTCATTATTTTACAATTATCCTGGAGAAAACCCGCAGGTTATCTTTGAACAAGTGCTGCATCATTTACTACACACTCCGCGCTGTACTCCCTTGTTGCCTTTTTTACTTCCTGAAGATGTACCGGCTTGCAGTGCAAGACTTTGATCAGGCTCTGCTTCCAGCGCCGCGGCCTTTTACAATCGCGCTCTTGCCCTGCAACAACGACACCTGTGCAACAGGCATGCTCATCACAAGTTTCACACAAATAGACATTTTACTTCGGCTGGACATGTTTATGCTCCCACTTGGGTGTTGCTACTGTACATGTTTATGCTCCCACTTGGGTTTTGCTACTGTACATGTTTATGCTTCCACTTTGGTTTTGCTGCTGTACATGTTTATGCTCCCACTTTGGTTTTACTACTGTACATGTTTATGCTCCCACTTTGGTTTTACTACTGTACATGTTTATGCTTCCACTTTGGTTTTGCTACTGTACATGTTTATGCTCCCACTTTGGTTTTACTACTGTACATGTTTATGCTCCCACTTGGGTTTTGCTGCTGTACATGTTTATGCTCCCACTTTGGTTTTGCTACTGTACATGTTTATGCTCCCACTTTGGTTTTACTACTGTACATGTTTATGCTCCCACTTTGGTTTTGCTACTGTACATGTTTATGCTTCCACTTTGGTTTTGCTACTGTACATGTTTATGCTCCCACTTTGGTTTTACTACTGTACATGTTTATGCTCCCACTTTGGTTTTACTACTGTACATGTTTATGCTCCCACTTTGGTTTTACTACTGTACATGTTTATGCTTCCACTTTGGTTTTGCTACTGTACATGTTTATGCTCCCACTTTGGTTTTGCTACTGTACATGTTTATGATCCCACTTTGGTTTTACTACTGTACAATGTACATGTTTATGCTTCCACTTTGGTTTTGCTACTGTACATGTTTATGCTCCCACTTTGGTTTTACTACTGTACATGTTTATGCTCCCACTTTGGTTTTGCTACTGTACATGTTCATGCTCCCACTTGGGTGTTGCTACTGTACATGTTTATGCT
This sequence comes from Myxine glutinosa, assembly GCF_964187855.1. Lineage (NCBI taxonomy): Eukaryota > Metazoa > Chordata > Myxini > Myxiniformes > Myxinidae > Myxine > Myxine glutinosa. The sequence goes on from NC_136269.1 coordinate 5,321,147, forward strand.
CCCACTTTGGTTTTACTACTGTACATGTTTATGCTCCCACTTTGGTTTTACTACTGTACATGTTTATGCTCCCACTTTGGTTTTACTACTGTACATGTTTATGCTCCCACTTTGGTTTTGCTACTGTACATGTTTATGCTCCCACTTGGGTGTTGCTACTGTACATGTTTATGCTCCCACTTTGATTTTACTACTGTACATGTTTATGCTCCCACTTGGGTTTTGCTACTGTACATGTTTATGCTCCCACTTTGATTTTACTACTGTACATGTTTATGCTCCCACTTTGGTTTTACTACTGTACATGTTTATGCTCCCACTTTGGTTTTGCTACTGTACATGTTTATGCTCCCACTTGGGTGTTGCTACTGTACATGTTTATGCTTCCACTTTGATTTTACTACTGTACATGTTTATGCTCCCACTTTGGTTTTACTACTGTACATGTTTATGCTCCCACTTGGGTTTTACTACTGTACATGTTTATGCTCCCACTTTGATTTTACTACTGTACATGTTTATGCTCCCACTTTGGTTTTACTACTGTACATGTTTATGCTCCCACTTTGGTTTTGCTACTGTACATGTTTATGCTCCCACTTGGGTGTTGCTACTGTACATGTTTATGCTCCCACTTTGGTTTTACTACTGTACATGTTTATGCTCCCACTTTGGTTTTACTACTGTACATGTTTATGCTCCCACTTGTGTTTTGCTACTGTACATGTTTATGCTCCCACTTGGGTGTTGCTACTGTACATGTTTATGCTCCCACTTTGGTTTTACTACTGTACATGTTTATGCTCCCACTTGGGTTTTGCTACTGTTCATGTTTATGCTCCCACTTTGGTTTTACTACTGTACATGTTTATGCTCCCACTTTGGTTTTACTACTGTACATGTTTATGCTCCCACTTTGGTTTTACTACTGTACATGTTTATGCTCCCACTTTGGTTTTACTACTGTACATGTTTATGCTCCCACTTTGGTTTTACTACTGTACATGTTTATGCTCCCACTTTGGTTTTACCACTGTACATGTTTATGCTCCCACTTTGGTTTTACTACTGTACATGTTTATGCTCCCACTTTGGTTTTGCTACTGTACATGTTTATGCTCCCACTTTGGTTTTGCTACTGTACATGTTTATGCTCCCACTTTGGTTTTACTACTGTACATGTTTATGCTCCCACTTTGGTTTTACTACTGTACATGTTTATGCTCCCACTTTGGTTTTACTACTGTACATGTTTATGCTCCCACTTTGGTTTTACTACTGTACATGTTTATGCTCACACTTTGGTTTTACTACTGTACATGTTTATGCTCCCACTTTGGTTTTACTACTGTACATGTTTATGCTCCCTCTTTGGTTTTACTACTGGACATGTTTATGCTCCCACTTTGCTTTTGCTACTGTACATGTTTATGGTCACACTTTGGTTTTGCTACTGTACATGTTTATGATCCCACTTTGGTTGTGCTACTGGACATGTTTATGCTCCCACTTTGGTTTTACTACTGTACATGTTTATGCTCCCTCTTTGGTTTTACTACTGTACATGTTTATGCTCCCACTTTGGTTTTACTACTGTACATGTTTATGCTCCCTCTTTGGTTTTACTACTGTACATGTTTATGCTCCCACTTGGGTTTTGCTACTGTACATGTTTATGCTCCCACTTGGGTTTTGCTACTGTACATGTTTATGCTCCCACTTGGGTTTTGCTACTGTATGTATGTTTATGATCCCACACATGTTTATGCTCCCACTTTGGTTTTGCTGCTGTACATGTTTATGCTCCCACTTGGGTTTTGCTACTGTACATGTTTATGCTCCCTCTTTGGTTTTACTACTGTACATGTTTATGCTCCCACTTGGGTTTTGCTACTGTACATGTTTATGCTCCCAATTGGGTTTTGCTACTGTACATGTTTATGCTCCCTCTTTAGTTTTACTACTGGACATGTTTATGCTCCCACTTTGGTTTTACTACTGTACATGTTTATGCTCCCTCTTTGGTTTTACTACTGTACTTGTTTATGCTCCCACTTGGGTTTTGCTGCTGTACATGTTTATGCTCCCACTTTGGTTTTACTACTGTACATGTTTATGCTCCCACTTGGGTTTTGCTGCTGTACATGTTTATGCTCCCACTTTGGTTTTACTACTGTACATGTTTATGCTCCCACTTTGGTTTTGCTACTGTACATGTTTATGCTCTCACTTGGGTTTTGCTGCTGTACATGTTTATGCTTCCACTTTGGTTTTACTACTGTACATGTTTATGCTCCCACTTTGGTTTTGCTACTGTACATGTTTATGCTCCCACTTTGGTTTTGCTGCTGTACATGTTTATGCTCCCACTTTGGTTTTGCTGCTGTACATGTTTATGCTCCCACTTTGGTTTTGCTACTGTACATGTTTATGCTCCCACTTTGGTTTTGCTACTGTACATGTTTATGCTCCCACTTTGGTTTTGCTACTGTATGTATGTTTATGATCCCACACATGTTTATGCTCCCACTTGGGTTTTGATACTGTACATGTTTATGCTCCCACTTTGGTTTTGCTACAGTACATGTTAATGCTCCCACTTTGGTTTTGCTACTGTATATGTTTATGCTCCCACTTTGGTTTTACTACTGTACATGTTTATGCTCCCACTTGGGTTTTGCTGCTGTACATGTTTATGCTCCCACTTTGGTTTTACTACTGTACATGTTTATGCTCCCACTTTGGTTTTGCTACTGTACATGTTTATGCTCCCACTTTGGTTTTGCTACTGTACATGTTTATGCTCCCACTTTGGTTTTACTACTGTACATGTTTATGCTCCCTCTTTGGTTTTACTACTGTACATGTTTATGCTCCCACTTGGGTTTTGCTGCTGTACATGTTTATGCTCCCACTTTGGTTTTACTACTGTACATGTTTATGCTCCCACTTTGGTTTTGCTACTGAACATGTTTATGCTCCCACTTTGGTTTTGCTACTGTACATGTTTATGCTCCCACTTTGGTTTTACTACTGTACATGTTTATGCTCCCACTTTGGTTTTACTACTGTACATGTTTATGCTCCCACTTTGGTTGTACTACTGTACATGTTTATGCTCCCACTTTGGTTTTGCTACTGTTCATGTTGATGCTCCCACTTTGGTTTTGCTACTGTACATGTTTATGCTCCCACTTTGGTTTTGCTACTGGGCATGTTTATGCTTCCACTTGGGTTTTGCTCCTGCACATGTTTATGCTCCCACTTTGGTTTTGCTACTGTACATGTTTATGCTCCCACTTGGGTTTTGCTACTGTACATGTTTATGCTCCCACTTTGGTTTTGCTACTGTACATGTTTATGCTCCCACTTTGGTTTTGCTACTGTACATGTTTATGCTCCCACTTGGGTTTTGCTACTGTACATGTTTATGCTCCCACTTTGGTTTTGCTACTGTACATGTTTATGCTCCCACTTGGGTTTTGCTACTGTACATGTCTATGCTCCCACTTGGGTTTTGCTACTGTACATGTTTATGCTCCCACTTTGGTTTTGCTACTGTACATGTTTATGCTCCCACTTTGGTTTTGCTACTGTACATGTTTATGCTCCCACTTTGGTTTTGCTACTGTACATGTTTATGCTCCCACTTTGGTTTTGCTACTGTACATGTTTATGCTCCCACTTTGGTTTTGCTACTGTACATGTTTATGCTCCCACTTTGGTTTTGCTACTGTACATGTTTATGCTCCCACTTTGGTTTTGCTACTGTACATGTTTATGCTCCCACTTTGGTTTTGCTACTGTACATGTTTATTGTCCCACTTGGGTTTTGTGAATGCGGTAATATAGATCATGGTGTGGCGGGCACAATGGTCAATAATTCCGCGCACCAGTGGGTGGCGCGAGCGTCCAGGCGTGGAACTGAGATACATGCCCCGCCTTTCGGCCGATCGGCCACGCCCGGGGGTAAGGCGTGGCCTCGGGACATATATGCGGGCTCTAAGGACGAGCCCGCCCAGTGCTGATTTGCGAGCTTGTAATAAAGTGCTTTCGTTTGTATCCACGCGTTGTGGCCTACCTTTCTGGCAATCGAGCCGTGTGTGCACAGCACCACACTGGTGACCTCGACTGGTTCAGCCGTTGCTGACCCCCGAACGCGCCATGGCTATCAACGCCGTCGACATCAAACTCCCGGAGTTCTGGGAAGCGCAAGCCGACGTTTGGTTTGTGCAGGCCGAAGCTCAATTCCAACTCCGGGGCATCACAGCGGACGAGACCAGGTACTACCACGTGGTCGCCGCCCTCGGGCCCGGCACTGCCGCCCGCAACGTGTCCATCCTTCGGCGACCACAAGTACGAGGCGCTCAAACGTCTCCCCCTCGCCCCGTTCGGGCTCACGGAGGTCGAACGCGCCGACCGCCTCCTGGACCTTCCTGCCCTCGGCGACACACGACCGTCCGTTCGGATGGATTTTATGCTGTCCCTTCTCGGAGACCAGCGCCCGGATTTCCTCTTCCGAGCACTTTTCCTCCGCCAGCTACCTGTACAGGTGCACCTCGCGCTGGCCGGTTCCAAAATAACGGAACCCCGCGCCCTGGCCGGAGAGGCCGACAAATTTTTCGTGGCCTGCGACACGCGGTCGGTGTACGGTGCTGCCGTAGTGGATCCCGGTGCGGAGGCTCCAGCGCCCCCTGCTTCCCTCGTGGCCGCTGCTACGCCCCGCCCACTACCGCCACCGCCACCACCACCGCCGCCGGCACGGCCGACGCGGCCGCCGCCGCCGCAAACCTGGTGCTACTACCATGCCAGGTTCGGCCGCAAGGCTAGAACGTGCCGCCCGCCATGTTATTTTGACTGGCCGGGAAACGACTGGGCCGGCGCTCACTTGCGGCCATGAGCGTCGGCCATTCCGGCAGCCTCCTGTTCATCACGGACACCTCGTCTGGTCGTCGTTTTCTGTGCGACACGGGAGCGCAGGTAAGCATCCTCCCTGCCTCCGCGTCCGACAAGCAAGCCGCGGGCCGGGGCCCCGCTTTGCTTGCCGCCAACGGAACACCCATCCGCACATTCGGGAAGCGTTGCCTCTCACTGCGGTTCAGAGGGCAACGTTTCCAATGGTCGTTCGTCCCCGCCAGCGTGCCAATGGCCCTGCTCGGTGCGGACTTCCTTTGTGCGAATGGGCTGTTGGTGGACGTTAAGCGTCGACGTCTCATCCAGGCCGAAACCTTCAGCTCGCTCGCATGTTCGCTGAGCGGTTCGTTTGGCAGCTCGCTGAGCGGCTCACCAAGTGGCTTGCCAAGCGGCTTGCTGAGTGGTGCCGTCCCGGCGAGATTAGTTTGTACGCTTCCGGCAGCGGACAAGTTTACCCGCCTCCTCTCCAGTTTCCCGGCACTCACGCGGCCCACCTTCTCAGAGGTGGCCATTAAACACGGGGTGGAGCACCATATCCCCACCGTCGGCCCACCGGTCTACGCCCGGGCGCGCCGCCTCGACCCCACGAAGCTCGCCATGGCGAAAGCGGAGTTCGCCATGCTGCAACGGCTGGGCATCGTACGGCGCTCCAACAGCACTTGGGCCTCTCCTCTGCACATTGTGCCCAAGCCTGGCGGCGGATGGCGGCCGTGCGTTGACTACAGCCGGCTCAACAATGCCACCACCCCCGACCGCTACCCGGTCCCGCATATTCAAGACTTTTCTGCCCAGTTGGCAAACACGACCGTTTTCTCGAAGGTGGACCTCATCCGGAGCTACCACCAGGTCCCCGTACAACCGGACGATGTCCCAAAGACGGCCGTCATCACCCCTTTCGGCGTCTTTGAGCTCCTGCGGATGCCTTTTGGGTTGAAGAATGCGGCCCAGGTGTTCCAGCGGCTCATGGACAGCGTCTTGCCCGACTTACCTTTCATCTACGTCTACCTGGACGACATCCTAGTCACGAGTGCGTCCCGGGAGGAGCACCTGCTCCACCTCCGCACGCTCTTCGAACGCCTGGGCCAGCATGGCCTGATCATCAACCCCGTGAAGTGCTGTTTCGGCGTCACCGCCATCGACTTCTTGGGGCACCGCATCACCAGGCACGGGGCCATCCCTTTACCGGCCAATGTGGAGGCCGTCAAGAGTTTCCCGCGCCCCCGCACGATCAAGGGGCTCCAGGAATTCCTGGACATGGTCAATTTTTACCACCGCTTCGTGCCCCGCGTCGCCCAGCTCCTGCGCCCCATGCACGAGGCCCGGGGAAGCCGGGCAAAGGTGACATCACCTGGACGGAGCCAATGGACATGGCGTTTGCGGGCGCAAAGCTGGCCTTGACCAACGTCCAACGCCACCATGCTGGTGCACCCGGCACCCGATGCACCAATCGCCCTCACCACCGACGCGTCGGACTACGCGGTGGGCGCGGTGCACGAGCAGTGGGTACGTGGTGCTTGGCAGCCGCTGGCGTTTTTTAGCCGGCAGCTTCGCCCGCATGAACGCCGCTACAGCACCTTCGACCGCGAGCTGCTCAGACTCCACCTGGCGGTCCGGCACTTCCGCCATCTGCTCGAGGGCCGCCCGTTCACGGCTTTCGTCGATCACAAGCCCCTTGTGTTCGCGATGGCCAAGGTCACCAAGCCATGGTCGGCCCGGCAGCAGCGTCACCTCTCTGCCGTGTCCGAGTATACGACGGACATCCGTCACGTCGCGGGTAAAGACAACCCGGTGGCGGATTGCCTTTCCCGGTCCGTCGCACACGTGGTCCACCTCGGGAACGACTATGCCCGGATGGCGGAGGACCAGACCGCCGACCCCGAAGTCCAGGCCTTGCGGACCGCCGTCACGGGCCTCCGCGTCACCGAGGTGCCATTCGACGTCGTGGGCACGGCCCTCTTGTGCGACGTCTCCCTCGGCCGACCTCGCCCCATCGTGCCCGCTGGCTGGCAGCGCCCGGTTTTCGACGCCATCAACGGCCTGTCCCACCCGGGCACGAAGGCCTCCCAAAAGCTTGTCGCAGCGAAGTTCGTCTGGCATGGCCTCAGGAAGAACGTCTGCGACTGGGCCAGGACGTGCCTCGCGTGCCGGCGCGCAAAGGTCCACCGCCACACCCAGGCCCCGTTGGCCCCGTTTACGGTGCCCGAGCGTCGGTTCGACCACGTCCACGTCGACTTGGTGGGACCTCTGCCCCCCTCGCGGGGGTTCACCCACTTCCTCACCATGGTGGATCGCACCACCCGGTGGCCGGAGGCCGTGCCATTGGCGGCGACGACTGCGGCTGATGTCGTGCAAGCCTTCATCGCCACGTGGGTTGCCCGGTTCGGTGCCCCCTCGGACATCTCATCCGACCGCGGCCCCCAGTTCACCTCGGAGCTCTGGGGAGCGGTGGCGCAAGGGCTCGGCGTCAAACTGCACCGCACCACGGCCTACCACCCCCAAGCCAACGGCCTGTGCGAGCACTTTCACCGCTCGATGAAGGCCGCGCTCCGGGCCAGCCTCCGCGACGGCAGCTGGGCCGACAGGCTCCCCTGGGTCCTGCTGGGCCTCAGGACGGCGCCCAAGGACGACCTGCGCGCGTCCTCGGCGGAGCTGGTCTTCGGACAACCGCTGCGGGTGCCGGGCGAATTTATCCCTGACTCCACGGTTCCTTGGTCCGCGGTGCAACAGCGCTCCACCCTGCAGGAGACCGCCAGGAGGTTCGCCCCGGTGCCGACGGCACACCACGGTTGCCCTTCCTCCCATGTCGCCCCGGAGCTTCGCACGGCGGAGTACGTTTTCGTCCAGCATGACGCCCACCAGGCACCACAGCAGCCCCCGTACGACGGGCCCTTCCGCGTGCTGGAGACCGGGGACAAACATTTCACTCTGGACATCGGCGGTGCCCCGGATCGTATCTCCGTGGACCGCCTCAAGCCGGCCCACCTCGATCTGGACCACCCCCCGCAAGCAGCTGTGCCTCCGCGTCGAGGCTGCCCCCTGGTGGTCAGGCCCCCGGCACCCCCCAGCCTCGCCATCCCGCTACCCCCCAGCCCTGCACGTGTGGCAGACACGAAAGCACTGACGTGGTGACATCACCCCGCACACCAAGTGGGGATGGGCCACGCCAGTGAGAGAGGCGTGGCCTCACGATATACGCGGAGCGCGCAGCCCTGAGCAGTAGTGCTGCAGTTTGAGTACTTTGAATAAAGACTCTTTTATGAACCGCGTTGTCCGCTTACTCTTTGCGTAAGCATTAGCGCGCGCAGCATCGCGCTTTATATGGTGACCTCGACGTTGGATCTGCCGTAGCGAACCTTCCGAACACGACGCCATTGCAATGGCCAACGACAAGGCAATGGCGATTAAACTTCCCGAATTTTGGGAGGCCCAGGCCGAAGTCTGGTTCGTTCAAGCCGAAGCCCAAATTCAGCTTCGGCGCCTCACCAACGACGACATGCGCTACTGCCACGTCGTCGCCTCCCTCGGGCCTGGCACGGCCGCTCGAGTTGTGTCCGTCCTTCGCCACCCACCGGACGGCCACAAGTACGAGGCACTCAAGCGGCTACTCCTAGCCACGTTCGGCCTCACGGACGACGCACGGGCCGACCGCCTCCTGGATTTCCCCGAGCTCGGCGACACACGCCCGTCGGTCCGAATGGACCATATGCTGTCACTGTTGGGCGACGAAGCCCCCGATTCTCTATTCCGGGCGCTTTTCCGTCGCCAACTTCCAGCGCAGGTTCGCCTCGCATTGGCCGGGACCGGGCTAACGGAACCCCGAGCATTGGCAGCCGAGGCGGACAGGTACTTCGCGGCTTCGGATACATGGGCGAGAGTCGGCGCGGCCGTCACGGACCTCGAGGCTGATGCTGCTGATCCACAGCATACGCAGCATGCTGATACGCCCCTCGTGACCGCCGCCACGCCACGCCCACCGCCGCGGCGAAAACCGCCAACTCCACCGGCCTGGCGTAGCCAGCCACACTCCTCCAGCTCCACCACCTGGTGCTGGTTCCACGCCAAGTTTGGCCACGAGGCTCGGCAATGTCATCCGCCATGCTCCTTCAACAGGTCGGGAAACGCCCGGGCCGGCGCTCAATAGTGGCGATGAGCGCCGGCCGTTCGAGCAGCCTGCTGTTCATAACGGACACCTTATCTGGGCGCCATTACCTGTGCGACATGGGAGCGCAGGTGAGTGTCGTTCCCGCCGGCACGTCAGACAAGCACGCCGCGGGCGGGGGCCCCGCGCTGCTTGCCGTGAACGGGACGCCCATCCGTACGTACGGAAAATGCTGCCTCTCTCTGCGGTTCGGAGGTCAGGTTTTCCGATGGACGTTCGTCACCGCCGACGTGCCCATGGCACTGCTTGGCGCGGACTTCCTGTGCGCTAATGGGCTCCTGGTCGACGTAAAGCGCAGACGTCTTGTCCAGGCCGAGACGTTCAGCTCGCTCGCTTGTGCGCTGCCCAGCTCGTCGAGCAGCTCAACGAGCGGCTTGCCAAGCGGCTTGCCAAACGGTTCGGTTCCGGCCACGTTGGTCTGTACGCTTCCGGCAGCGGACGCATTCGCCCGCCTCCTCGCCGGCTTCCCGGCCCTCACGCGGCCCACCTTCTCGGCGGGGGCCGTCAAGCATGGGGTGGCCCATCACATCCCCACTGTCGGGCCACCGGTCTACGCCCGGGCACGCCACCTCGAGCCGACGAAGCTGGCGGTGGCAAAAGTGGAGTTCGCTACCCTGGAGCGACTCGGCATCGTTCGACGCTCAGAGAGCGCTTGGGCGTCGCCGCTGCACATCGTGCCGAAGCCCGGCGGGGGATGGCAACCGTGCGGGGACTATCACCGTCTCAATGACGCGACGACTCCCGACCGCTACCCCGTCCCCCACATTCAGGACTTTTCCGCCCGTTTGGCGGGCATGTCCTTCTTCTCGAAGGTGGACCTCATACGCGGCTACCATCAGGTCCCCGTCAGGCCGGAGGACATCCCGAAGACGGCGGTCATCACGCCATTCGGACTCTTCGAGTTCCTGCGGATGCCCTTCGGTCTGAAGAATGCGGCTCAGGCATTCCAGCGACTGATGGACAGCATCCTGCGCGACTTGGATTTTGTCTACGTCTACCTGGACGATATCCTCGTCGCCAGCGCGTCCCGCGAAGAGCACCTACGCCACCTCCGCACGCTCTTTGAATGCCTGGGCCAGCATGGCCTGATTGTGAACCCCGCAAAGTGCCGGTTCGGCGCCGCCATAATCGATTTTCTGGGGCACCGTGTCACCAGGCACGGAGCCGTCCCCCTGCCGGCCAAGGTGGAGTCGGTGAAGGGGTTTCCGCGCCCCCGCACGATCAGAGGGCTGCAGGAGTTCCTGGGCATGGTGAACTTTTACCATCGGTTCCTGCCCCGTATCGCCCAGCTCCTGCACCCCCTGCACGAAGCTCTCCGAGGTAAGCCAGGCAAAGGCGACGTTACCTGGACCGAGCAGATGGACACGGCGTTCACGGGAGCGAAGCTCGCCTTGGCTAACGCCATCATGCTCGCGCACCCGGCGCCCGATGCACCGATCGCCCTCACCACCGACGCCTTGGACTACGCGGTGGGCGCGGTGCACGAGCAATGGGTGCGTGGAGCTTGGCAACCGCTGGCGTTCTTTAGCCGGCAGCTTCGCCCGCCCGAACGCCGTTACAGTACCTTCGACCGCGAGTTGCTCGGGCTTCACTTGGCGGTCAGGCACTTCCGCCATCTGCTCGAGGGCCGTGCGTTCACGGCCTTCGTCGACCACAAGCCGCTGATCTTCGCGATGGGCAAGGTCACCGAGCCGTGGTCGGCCCGGCAGCAGCGTCACCTCTCGGC